>NC_072770.1:33156613-33456613 GCF_022539595.1 Amphiprion ocellaris
CACAGATTATAAAGAAAACGAGCTTTAAAGCAACTTAAGGGCGATCAGTAAGTTGCGTGTTTTAACTTTTTGATCATTTTTGTCAAAGTCAAGGATTTCCTCAGATCTGTTATTTCAATATCTAAGAGGAAAAGAGACACTATAAAGCCAACTTCCTTTATTTTCATTATTTCCTGTGGCCTCAAGAAGCTGTCAGTTGTCAGTGGTGTCAGATGCGAGCAACAAAGTGGCCAGCGGAGACTTTAAAGTAGTACATGATATTAAAGAGTATGATGAAACATTATTAACCTGAAAACAATCACAAGAATGAATAGCACTCCAGGGAGTTTGGTGAAAGACAAGAACATAACTACTAATCACCTCTGAACTGGGACTCAGTCACTATGGAAACACCAGAGCTTATGTCTGAAGGTTAGGGTAGTATCTGAGATGATTTCTGTTCTTAAATTTTCAAAGTTTTAGGGTAGAATAAAAAAAAAAAAAAAGTAGTACTAGTAGGTTGAAAAAGCAATTTATTCCAAATTCAAGACTGCATTTAAAAGTACAACAAAACTTAAACTCACTATTACAAATCATAGAAGAAACATAAAGTTCTATAGAAATATTTTAGCTTTATGACAGTGATGTTTCATTTGTTACACGGTGCGTAGTAACAGCACAAAGACAGAAACAATGTTTCTAATATGTTTTGTTATCGTATGTTACCAGCCACATTTGAAATCAAAAATGCCAGAAAAGGCAGTAATAAATAAAATTATCTTCATGTTAAATTATAATCCTTGTAGAACAGTGATGCGTTTTAGTCAGAAATACATACAACTTGTCTTGTTTTCGAAAACGTCTGGCGAATGTTCTGAATGTTTACCTGAAATAACATGTCATAATCGTGATCATAAAAAGAGCCAATGGTTATATCTAATTTTGTTATGAATAGAACAATGATTAGAGCATTGTGGCACAATGTACAGTTAGCTTGTCTGACATCTTTAATGCCATGGTGACCACTAGAGGAAAGAAAAACATGTTTGAAGAGATATCTGGTACAGTTACAGTTACTAGTGCAGTGCTGAAAAACGTACACAACACAATGTATGCTTGTGTAAGTATGCAAAAAAACAGGTGGAGAAAAAATGTAAAGCAAATATGAGATTTAAGAATAGCTTGTCGACAGTGGTTTGGGTGAGACAAAGGGTGAGGGAATTCCTCCGTTGCTGAGCAGAGCAGAACCTTCGCAAGCATAAACATTCGCTGCTTGAAATTGCCCTGACCACTTTGAAAACGGAGAGAGCAGGAAAAGCCAGCGGTGGCAGTCAGACATAAGTTTTTTATTAGAGTTGACACTGACAGAAGCAGCAGCAGCAAGCAGCCATTTCCTGCAGACAGACAGTCTCATTTTCTCCCTGGTCTCCTCCTCCCCAGGAAGACGCACGCTATGGCTCCAGTCCTCTGGCTATGTTAACTGCTACCTGTAACAAGTTTGGCAGCACCAGCCCCGTCAGGGATTCAGCTACACCCGGTAAGACCAGCAGCTCCACTCCAGTAAAGAAGCCCTACACCATGACCTCTGACCTTCAGACAGCTAAGAACGGGCGGACCACAGACGGCAGTGGCCTGGCGGACTCCTACACTGGCTCCTTCACCACAGCTGGAGGAGGAGGAGGTGGTGGGCTGCTTACTCCCACTGGAAGCCCCCCTCCTTCCGCCGGAGGCTACACTACAGAATATAACCCTTTCTCCCACTCCTTCCAGACCTCCGTCTCCCAGGACCCGTCTCTTTTAGTG
The DNA here is from genome assembly GCF_022539595.1 of Amphiprion ocellaris. Taxonomy (NCBI): domain Eukaryota; kingdom Metazoa; phylum Chordata; class Actinopteri; family Pomacentridae; genus Amphiprion; species Amphiprion ocellaris. Next base: position 33,158,396 of record NC_072770.1, read on the forward strand.
TCCAAGGCCCACGCTACGGCCGACTGTCTCACCAGCGTCTATACCTCGCTGGATATGACACACCCTTATGGCTCCTGGTATAAGGCTGGTATCCACCCTGGCATAACTGCTGCTCCAGCTAATGCCACGTCCTCCTGGTGGGACGTCCACCCCAACTCCAACTGGCTGTCGGCGACACAACCCCAGGCGGACGGAGGTCTCCAGGCCTCGCTGCAGCCTGTAGCACCGCAGGCCTCCCTTAGCCCACAGCTGCCCAGTTACAGCACCGACTTTACGCCACTCAACCCAGCTCCTTACCCTTCTGTGGGCCTGGGCTCCTCCTCTCATCTCCTGCAACCTTCCCAGCACATGCTGCCCCAGGACATGTACAAGCCCAAGCCTGTGCCAAGTGCAGGGCTGATTGAGAGTCCCATGGGCCTAAAGCCTGCGAGGGGATCAGGGGGCTACAGTGGAGGGGGTACACCCACCAGGTCTTCATGTGACTGCCCCAACTGCCAGGAGCTGGAGAGGCTGGGAGCCTCAGCTGCATCCCTGAGGAAGAAACCCGTCCACAGCTGCCACATCCCCGGCTGCGGGAAGGTCTACGGGAAGGCCTCCCACCTGAAAGCCCACCTGCGCTGGCACACCGGGGAGCGGCCCTTTGTTTGCAACTGGCTGTTCTGCGGGAAGCGTTTCACCCGCTCAGATGAACTGGAGAGGCATGTGCGCACCCACACGCGGGAAAAGAAGTTCACCTGTCTACTGTGCAACAAGCGTTTCACACGCAGCGACCACCTCTCAAAGCATCAGAAGACCCACGCAGATTCTGCCATGCAGGGTAAAGCTGTAGCTGTGGAGGGAGACACAGACCCTCGAAGTGAAGAGACGGCAGAGCTCAACTCCAGCGCTGTACCCACCAATCCCGTCGCTGATCAGATCACCAATGGGGATGAGAAGACTGGCACACCGAATGGAGTGGAGAACAGCAGTGGATTGTTGGAGATCTGACTCCATTAAGTCTTCTATCTAGTTTTATTTTGTGACATGATGGGTTTGTTTGTGTTTGTTTTTAATGGGGAAAAATTCACATTTCAAATGAAAAAACTCTTTGTTTTGTTTCAAGACTTACAAAGGATATCAGACAATGTTTGAAAAGACTTGATATGATAATAGACTGAGCATGTTGCAGGTAGCAATCACTTCATTTTCTCTGGACCACACACAGACACACACATGCAAATATGAGCAAGCCTACAGACATTCACCAGTGCATTAATGTACGCAGACCTACACACACAAAATATGTGCAACCAAGCAGAGATGTACGTGAATTCAAATGTACACATTCACAAGATGCAGAAAAACACTACAAGCAAATGTGTAAGCACAAATAATGCATACATGCATGCAAATATGCACACAAAAGTATGTCTGCTCAGAGACATACACAAGTAAACATGGTCATGCACACATTTTGAAGCATACACACATTTTCTGCCTTTCAAATGAGACAAACCACTGGGGAAATTTAATCTGCAAAAGCAGAAGGAAAAGAGCTCCGAAGCCACAAAAGGAAAGTAGTTTTAGAATGAGACTTATGGTCAGGATGACGGAGTTGATGGAGCATTGCATGCCGAGAGAAAAATCTGATTTACAGCTGTACTTTGATACTTATTCATTATTCTTGAAACAATCAGTGGGCCGTCTTACTTACAGCTTCTTGTTGCCAAAGACATTCTGATGTACAAGGTATTGCATTTCACTATTGTTTGCTGTTTGCTTCTTACTATGTCTAATTTAATTTCATATTTACATAAATAATCTAATTTATGTCTTAAATTATACACATGGAAGATTATCTTGCACCCTGCAGGAAATATAATACATGAAAAGGAATGCAAGATGGTTGAAGCTGGCCAAAAAGAAAATAAAATGCATTAAATTAAGACTTTTTTTCTTATTTATTAGTTATAAGGTGGAGTTTTGGGCTATGTTTTTAAAGTTTTATTTATAGATCTTGAAGTTAAATGTGCGTGTAAACTAATTCTATATAATCTTTTCTTTGTGAAGGCTTCCACACCAGGCAAAGTATTGAATAATAAGGGCTTCCTTCCTTGTTTGTACATACTATATATTGACAACAATATATAGATATTGTTAGGTGTGTTATTTTTCTACTTTTTTATGTATTTTCTATATTTTGTGTAACTTTCCACAATGAAAAGGTGTCTATGTTGCTTCAGTTAACAGAAACATAAGAACTTAATTTGGTGGTCATAAGTTTCCTCATTATTTTTGAAGTAAACTACTAGTATTTGCTGAGTTGTTGTGAAATGAGTGTAAAAGATACTGTAAATAGTATTAAAGCATTAAACCTCGTAAAGGTATACATGTTGTAAGATTTATAGTGTGGAATCGTGACAATTTTGGTGCTTTTAAGAGTAAAGAAATTTAAAAAGCATTCTCTTCCCTGGTGTTGTTCCTATACAAGCGCTTCATGGATGTCAGTTTGACTTTAAGACACAAGAAATGAAAATCAGTTGAGCATGAATTTCACTCTTATACACTCCATCCCCTTCTCCTTTCACTCACTCACTGTCGTTCTTTTCATATCTTACTATATTTCCACCTCAGCAAGGCCAACCAAATACTTTCATTATCTTTTGCAGCACAAACAAAGCCATTCACTGAATTGAAGTCTTAACTCCACACAATGACCCCCTTTCAGAGAGCCACTGTAGTTACACTCAAGACAATTACTCCACTCTCCAGCTTGAGAGGGGTAATTACTGAGAGCGATGCTCCAGCAGAGTCAGGAGAGAGGAGAAGAAGGGATTAGGACAGGGGAGCTGTGGTTGCATTGTTTATGGAGGGAGGCGGTCAAACAAAGCACCCCAATTAAGGCAGGATGCAGGACCGAAGAAGTGATGTGGAGACACAAATGCTATGGACTGACCGTCAAGTATGTTTTACACTGTCTCTTTTCCTCAGACTGTACTGCGACAGTACATAGCATTTCCTTGGGCTTGTGCAAGCAGTTACAGTCACAACAAGTGGTACTTGTGTGTCTTTCTGTCCACTTGTCTGTCAGGTCATTCAGGCTTTTCCAGACTAATAAAAATACTTTAGGTGGGCGGACTTCCAACTCTGCCTTAAAAGAGCGATAGCCTCAGGACAGAGCAAATGAGGCCTCAAACAGATGTGCTGTGCACTGTAGCAGCACCACACAAAGAATTATTCAAGGGGGCAATCTTTCTATTATCTTAATAATCTTACTGGTAACAGGTGATGTAACAGGATAACAGCAAAGACTGGCACATAAGACGAATGTAGAGATGCATTCAAGTGCTCTGGTGTGTTACTTCAACAGTCAAAAGAAAAACAATTGGAAACATAACATTTGCTATTATAAAAGTAAGTATTTTCATTTCAGAAGTGAAGAGGAGACCTGTACAGCTGGAACCCCCCTGAAGCTACTGACTCTCCTGTTGTAACATTTACACTTCCCAGGCTGCATGGTTCCAATTTAGGGCTTCTAATGAGCTGTAGTTGAGGTCAATTTATATAAAACGTCCCGGGGCCGACTCTGTCATCAGGGACCGACATGTTTATGGTGGTCTGAAGTGGGCGCATGGTCGAGTCCACAACATAAAAGGCAAACAGGGGGAATGAGGTATGGGTAGGGTGTGTCAGGCCAGCGAGTGAGGGTGGGGGGTTAAGAAGACGGTCAGTGGCTTTTAAAACCTCCGCTGCTACTGGTATTTTCTGCCTTTTTTAAAATACACTGCCTCTGCAGTGGTGGTGGTGGCATACTGTAGCCTTAACTTTATTTTTACTTCTTTTATTTAGGAAGCCAGGAAACATTAAGTGTTGCTTCAAATAAGGTCATAAAAAGAAAACATAGATGCAGTGACACATAGAGGCAAAAGGAGACGCTGGACAATCTGTTCCATATGGTTTGTCCACCAGTGCCCATTTACAAAATCAAATCACTGCAGGCTTAATACGACTAAAAAGGTTATTCCAGAGGATCCCAGACACACCTGTTTAAGCCATCACACATCCCATTTCCGATCCAACGAACACAAAGAAACACTTTTAAAACATTCTCTCACGCTGTGTTGACTTAAGCCCTGAGACTTGATGAGTTACACAAACTTACTCTTAACGGATTACTCCAGGGAGAGGCTCCGATTCCAGCTCCTCAGAATAAAAGACCTCATCATGATGTGGTGAACAAAATGTTAATTATCCTCTTTTCCTGCTATTATCTGGTCCTAACTGAGTAGTCAAGTAAAACAATGGACTGTGCTCTGACATAGCCACAGGCACTGGGTCCCTGCTTCTCTCCAGCAGTGTGTAGGTGCTGGGCGGGGGGTCTGTGGGAGGCATGAGACAGGACAAAAGCACAGGTGTCTGCAGGTGTGACTGGGTCTCTGTGGCAGAGAGTCGGGGGAAAAGGGTAAAGAATGCCCAGAGGCTCAGCATTCAGGCTATAAGCAAAAACAAGATAAGGCTCTTCTAACAAAGGGGAAAGGTAAAGTGACCTGGGTGAACCACAACATGACCTGGGGAGCAGAGGAGGTCGGGCTGAATGAAAGAGGAAAACACAACAGATAAGAGAGGGCAGGAGGTAAAAAGGTCGAGCAATCTCACAGGTGTACTTTGTGTAGACTTTGCATATCATTTTTAGCCATCGTTTACATGTCAGGAGAGGAAGCACCCACCTGTTTCAAAAAAAGTAAAAAAGGTGTGCCGCAGTGAATTGTAAATAATGTGGTAGCAATGCTGTACCTTGATGCTTCCTACCTCTCCTGATTGTACACTATCATTCATTAATAACAAACAGTGGCCTATGTGCTTGCATCTCCAACATCCAATTCTAATCATATGATGTTACAGCAATTTCTTCTCCAGGAACTAACTTTAAAGTTTAAAGGGATTCCTCCCTTACTGCCCAATGCTCCAAATGCACCACTAAATGAGGCCATTTTGTTTATAGGAACTGTGGGAGGGTTGTGGGTGCCTCTGTGCCCCTTTAAAAAGATAATATGCTTCCCATTTAATGGCCTCCGGATGACAAATTGCTTCCAGGGGAAAATTAGGTTAAGAAAATTGCATGTGTGACACGTAAAGACATATCTACTCTACTTAAGATGTTTGACATCCATAATTCAATTATGCTTAGCAGTAGGTGCAGTTTGGATTCTTTGAAAAACCACATTTGCCCATGAGGCCTCAATAATGCACACGCTTTGGCTGTTTATCAATAATCATGTGATTCTTGTCCTGTAACATTAATGTACCAATTGTGACAAAAGACTCATTTTGCATTGCAGATTTCAGATTTCAGATACTTAACAGAATGTATAGTGAGAGCTTATAAAGTAAAGCTGGCATGGCTTTCTTCATTTTTACCACAATGGAAAGTTTCTTTCTTACACTAGACAAGTACTCCTATATCTCTTGGAGATGGTTGGAAAACCACTCAGAAAACTGATGGCCCATTATAACCTAATACCCTTACAAATATCGAGAGCACCATTAAAGGGTTCTTTCCTTTCGAAAATGCTTACTATCTTGATGGTATTCTGACTGACATACAACCCAAACCATTCTTGTTTGCTTTTTTTTTTTAAGTTCAAGCCACTAAATACTTCCTTGAAGTATTTAAAGTGAGATTTAAGAGAGACTAGTGCAGAGAAGGGGTGGTGGAGGTGTAAAAACACCAAACCCTCAGGAGAAAAGGTAGAGAAAACACAGAGAGACCTGCCACTAAAAGTACAGCGGTAAGTGAGAAAAAGAACGGAGCCAAATAGCAAATGAATCTGGATTTGGCTCAACTGGATGAGGAAACTGAAGAAGGAAAAAATGGTTGGGGAGGAAGGAGGAGAGAGAGACAGTGAGACAGACAGAAAGAGAGAGAGTTGAAATGCAGAAAGAGAACTGAGTGATTTGGGTTGGAAGCGGGAGCAGGGAGCCAGGGTTGGCAGGGTTTTGGTGGAGGAGTGTGGTGGTTCAGAAGTCCTCCAGCGCGAGGCGCCAGTGTGTCCGGCGGGGGCCCTGACCATGAGCTGCCTCACCCCCCCAGAGCCACGGCCACAAACCCCCTCTCCCCCTTCACCACCAGCACCGCCACCCATCCAACCCAAAACCCACTGGCAGGCAGCGCTTCACTGAAGCTGCTGCTGCTGCTGCTGCATGTTTATTTAATATTCTGAAGAAATTGAAATATCTTTGTGGGCGAACACACATACATACACAATTACATATCACTCACACACTCGCACACTCACATAGATACACGCACGCATGCATTCACACACATTACCACCACAATATATAAATAAATAAAGTCGAGTAATAACGCTCTCTTGATCTGTGGCCAAGAGCAGAGTTGGAGAAAATCTTTTTCGAATGGTGTTTTCAGAAGCGTAGAGGGAGGAGCGTGAATGTCTGACACCGCATGTTGCCTGAGCAGACGACATGTCTCAGTGTGACTCCCACAGAGGAGAGAGAGCATTAACAAAGTGGTGGACAAACTAGCATGTGGCAGGAACAGAGAACATGAACCAAGGCCAAATATGTACATATGCTGGTACATTTTAAATACCAGTGAGTGGACGATGTGGATTCCATGAAAGAAATACGAAATTCGAAGGTTGAGCAATTTAACAACTCTGAGTGTGTGGTCTGTGAATGAGAACATGTATATGAGGTGTTTGTGAAGTGTTAAATGAACAAATGTGCAGGCCAGCCTCTTTCTGTGTGTGTGTATAAATGCACACATGCACACATCCATAATGAGTCTCTGATCATTACAAAGCAATTCCTTCAGACAGAAATCCCTTAAACAGCCTCGGTTTCGGTCTTCATGCTATCCCCCTTCTGTCTCCTCTCTCCTCAACAGCCACCAACCACTGCTGCTGCCAAAAATAACACAGGAGCGCCACTCGAACCCGCGCCTCACCACAGCACAGCTCGGCCGCAAGAGAGGGATCAAAACACACACAAAAAAGGAAACACATCATATTGTGGAAGGAGGGAAAAAGAGCATTCATACAGCTCCATGCTTGAAGATATCTACTGATGATTTTGGCAAGCGAAGAGCCACACATACTAATGCAGCAGGCCAAGACGGGGAAAAGGAAAGTGTGTTTGTGGACGTGTGTGTCTGTGTGTGCAGACAATTTGGATGAAGTATATTGCAACTGCAAAGACAGCATTCATTTCTGATCTCACTCAGTCAGTGCTTTAACCACTAGCTCAATAAAAACACTTACATTATCACGTTATAGGTCAATAAATTAGGGCCTTCAGCCGACAAATGAAGGCCCGGCGAACAGGACAAATTAACGCTGAAAGTATGAGTAATGAATAGGAGGGGTTTACTCTGGTCACAGATAAATCCTGGTGATTCGATTGTCGGTTTGGGAGTTCATATGGGAGACAGCTTTACTCATTGTCATGGCCAGTTCACTTTGTGTTGCATTTGGCACAATCCACTTATCCACACTGACACGTTGATGCCAGCGGATGAAGCCATCACAATCCAAGCTCTGTTTCAGCGGTGGCCAGCAGGGGTTTACAAGCAAACCATCATGGGATTAATTGTCAACCCACAGAAATAAAGGAAATTCATGGAAAGGTGGAAAATGTACTGAAGTATTTTATGGAAGTGCTGCTACATTAGTTGGAAAGGAGGCTCTGAAGTTGTGGGTTCAAAAGACTTCAAGTGTCTGCACGATTCATTTGGGTATTTAGCGAGGCAATAAGATCCAAACTAAATAGAGAAACTGGACACAGTTTGATAGAGCTGCTAGTCTGTAATATTATTCCATAATATATAACATATATAGTTTCGCTGCCAGTTTCACTGCCATCACCTTCTGCTTACTGAAGTTATAAAAAAATACAATCTTTCTATCTTACCATACAGCAAAAGTTCAAAGTTTGGTCAGGCAGAGTACACTACATAGGACTGCTGTCTTGCAGGCTATGCTTTTATTTTCTTGTGTTGTATTTGCTAAGCATTACCCTCCTCCACCTTGACTGCTGTTTAGACCTGGATCTTTCTATCTTAAATTACTGTACCTTTAATTTCCTGATTATTTATAATTGTTGCACTGAAATGTTTTCCCTCGTAAAGCTACCTTTAACACATTTCACAAGTTGCTGCATTAAAAAAATTATATGACTCCGAGGCCTAAATATTCATCATAGAGCACCTCTGTAAGCTTTTTGAAAAGACACCTTGCACTATGTCCGTCTCCAAACCCTCTTTTTTAGCTTTAGGGTGGTCAGGCCCTACATTACAAAAATTCCCCCCATGTTTCCACAGGGGTTTATAGTGGAGATGACAGGTGCCACACAACCCAAAGACCCAAAGCACTAACTGCACTCTGACAGAGAGGCTTGACAGCCAGGAGGATCGGTGACTAAATGTCGCCCTCTTCTGGATCAATTTAGGTATAGCAGGTTGCTATATAAAGAGGCACATTAAACATTTTCAAGTCGAAGAAATTATAATTAAGCTTAAAAAAAACTTAATGTTCAGCTACTACACACAGATTATTAAAAAAAACTGTAATACAATCACACAATTAAAAAAATAACATTAGCCTACAAAGAAAGGCAGAAATCATTATAAACTACTGAAACTCAGTTGATGCAGTTGATTGCTTATTTTAGTACAATTATCATTTAATATGCTTTACCATAACTATCCTTTTCATGTAATTGTCTTCAAATGTGTCACTCCATGCATTTATGTGTAGTGCTGCATGTTATTAGTCCTCCAAGGAACTGGTGGAATTATCTGACGATCGGCGTACATTTGTCTTATAATCTGTCTGTCTGTGCGCAACATTACTCAAAAACAGACCAACAGATTTGGATGAAATTTTCAGAAATGTCAGAAATGACACAAGGACCAAGTGATTAGATTTTGGCAGTGATGTGGATTATAGTTTAGGTCCATGGATTTGTTAAAAATTTTCGTATCATTGCGAGAGAGCGGCATGGCGTCACTGTAACTATGACAACAAGTGAACGCTATGTCAGCTGTCTGCTGACAATCACATGATTGTGATCCTACTACAAATCCACCACTGTAGACTTATTGGGACTTATCCATCAGAAATCATACAATGAGCAATCTTGGTGGAATGCTGTGCTCTCTGAGTGCTTTTCTTGTTAATTTTATGTCTTTGTTGTCCCGTAGTTTGTATTTGTCATTTCTCTCCAAACTTCTCTGTAGGCATCTCTGGGTTTGGACCTGCACAGGTGTGATCTGTGTCTATGGTCCCACCAACCTTTCTATTTTCATGTTGTCTTGTTTGTTTCTGCTATCCTTTTCTCCCTCCCTTTCATCCTCACCCCTACTGGTCGAGGCAGATGGCTGCCCTCCCTTAGCCTGGTTCTGTTCGATGTATTTCCTCTCCACTGTCACCAATATGTTTGCTTATAGTAAACTGAGTTGGAATTTTTCTTGTACAATTCTGTAAGATCTAACTCTAAATTAATATTTTTAATTAGTCTGGTATTTTGTTAGAGTATGTAATATTGTAGGTACTTGGGCTTAACATTTAAGTTAGTCAAGTTAATTTGTATAATATATATCATATTGTAGGGTCTTATCCTTAATATTCACCCCTCTATGGGAAAGCACTTTGGCTCAACAGCTGTTGCTTTAAATGTGCTACATAAATAAACTATTATCTTATTGTTTTCATTGTGTGTCACTTTATAATCCACTGCGGTTGTCTGAGAGCAGCAATTTTAAGACTCCAGTTTACAGATCATGAAAAGGGTAGTTAACTAAAATGCCAGTATGTTCTTTTTGGTACTGTTTATGCTGATGACACAATTTTGTATTACTGTGTGGATACTATGTTTTGCCGTCAAAGCACTTTATGTCCAGTTGCAAATTGCACATAAATTAGTTCTGATTGCAAATGAAAACCATTCGAACAATATGTGTTCTTCACCAAAGTCAAAAATCTTGTCCTCTCTACCAGAAAATGGTACATATAGTACAACCATCTACGAATCTGGACTGATGAGAACTTCTCTTTTAAATATCAGGCGTTTACATTAGGGACTAAACTACAACAGCAAAAATGTTTCTTTCACAGGAATAAATCACGTTTCCCCACTACATTGCACTGCAACTATCTTATTTGTTGTAGAGATTAAATAATTGTCCATACCTTTATCACAGACTGCACATGAAACTAAATATATTACACACAGCGTTTGGTGCTTACCGTGGATTTAACAAGTGCTGGATGCAGTCTGTTGAAGAAAGACCCGCAGTTTCTCAGGGACCCTTGACGTCATATCTGTGCGCCGCTGTGTCGTCTGTTGGAGCGGAGGAGGCTTCGTCTGCAGCTCTTCACATGTCGCTGTCTGATCATCTGTCTGGGAAAATAATACATTTTAGCTAATGAAAGCAAGTGTCTGTTCTGGTGGGGGGATTTGCCATCCGAAACCGACCGGCTCTGTCTGCGTGAAATAGGGAATGAACGACGAGACAGCATCGGACAGCTGGAAGAGAAACTCCGGGTGCTCCAGGTGAAGCTGTGCAGAGGCTAAGCTAGCATAGCACCGCGGCTAGCCCCGGGCCAATCTGACAGTTAGCTCGGTCATTTTATCAGTTCATTTTCCTAACCGCTTCTGTCAACGAATCTGCTAGTTTTAAATCTGACAAATATCACGCAAAGTTATTTGGTACAGACTTAACTGAGCTAACTTCACGGAACGGTGCTAACATCCAGCTGCCTCGTTTCTAAAGTGTTTACACCAAGTTTTCCAGCTGCGTTTAGCATCAGAAGTTGATTGGACTTTGCCACCCTAGGTTATGATTGCATTAATTAATTTTGGATTAAAGAAAGTCATTTTTATTTATTGATCTTCTCCCAGTGTGTACTAAATGGTTGTTGTGACCCAGAGAGCTGCAGGTGCTCCTGGAGCTCCAGTAACAACACTTTGTTAAAGCACTCTAGTAATCAAAACACACACGTCTTTATCGAGATCAAGACCAAGCACAACTTCACACAGTTAGGTTCATTTATAGAATGTTTTCAGTACTGATCATATGTACTGGGGTTTAAAGCAAAATGCATTTTTAATCGTGTGTTAGCTGCTTTAGCAACTTCATTTATGAGGGCAGTGCATCAAAAATGACAATAATGTTGTTTCCAGTTATGTCTTGTGATATACAATGGTTTTAGAAAATTTTTGCTGGGGTTTTGAGACTTTCACTGCTGAGATATCTGCTCCCTCCAAACAAATTTAGTAAACTTTAAATCTGAATAACTACTCACAGCAGACCCCTTGTTGTTGGTTTCTCTAAATTATGCCTGTAATGTATGTGTGTAAGACCCACTGTGATGGAGTGGTGGCAGAATTTCTTCAAATCTGGATCTTAAAACCGCTTACGAATTTGTTAAAGTGACTGAAGATAAAATATGTTGTTCAAACAAAGAGGAAATCACATAGTTCTGAATTGCACAGTTATGGGAGCATCTATTAAATGTGTTCTTAAGGTGTATAAATGACACGTCTCACTAAAGCCCTTTGTTAATAAATCAGCAGGCATTTGACAATGATAGCCAGTCTCATGCAGGGTTTTACTTTTGTTTAGTATTGAGCAAATGCTGGCTGTGAATCCCGGAAAGACGCCCATCAGTCTGCTGCAGGAGTATGGAACGCGGATAGGCAAGACCCCAGTGTATGACCTGCTGAAGGCCGAGGGACAGGCCCACCAGCCCAACTTCACATTCCGCGTCTCCGTCGGAGAGATCAGCTGCACCGGCCAAGGGCCCAGCAAGAAGGCAGCCAAGCACAAAGCAGCTGAGGCTGCTCTGAAGATGCTCAAGGGAGGCCTTGGCGTTCCCGCCGGAGTCGGTGTTGGAGTAGACGGGTTTATTGGGGTTGATGTGCCTACTGATGGAGACGGGTCAGTTTGTTTTATTTTCATGTTTAGTTTTTTTTTTTTTTTTTTTTAGAAAAACATGGATTCAGTTTCAGTTTTTGTTATCCTCAACAGTACCTTGCTATTGTCTACAGATCTAATGGGTTATTGTGAGGCAGACCAATCTGACTGTTAGGTAGAATGTTTCAGTAGTAAGCAAATACAGGCTAGAGGTCTGTGTGGTTTCATTATTTCCTGTTCTGCTTTTTTGTTAATCTCAACTTCTGTGCAGCTCCCAGTCAGAGATGAAGACCTCGGGCAGTTCTCAGCAGTCTGAATGTAACCCTGTGGGGGCTCTGCAGGTAAATACACAAAGATTATACTGTTTGAATAAATGCTGTCATTGCGTATGTTATTACAATATTTGTATAGCTGATTAGTTTATGCATTTCTTTTCCTGTTTATGTCTCTCTCAGGAATTGGTGGTGCAGAAAGGATGGCGTTTGCCAGAGTACACAGTCACCCAGGAGTCTGGCCCAGCACATCGTAAAGAGTTCACCATGACCTGCAGAGTCGAGAGATTTGTAGAAATTGGTACACTGCTTGATTTTTCACTCTCTCAGCATGGGTGTGTCCTGTCTGTTTGCAGGTGGCTGACTATGGTCATGGTCACACCTCATTTTCTATCAATCACGCTATATCACCACCCATTTAAAAAGAAAAAATGCAGTTAAAGTCAGTTGTGAAACATTCAAGGAAATAATGTTAATAGAATACAGTTCACTGATGCCAGTGCTGCTTTGTATAGAGCACAACTAACATTAGCACTAACCAACAACTAAGATGGCGTCACAGTTGGCCACCTCAACTGACTTCCTCTGTGGTTCTGTTTTATCAGTTTTACATATATATTTTATTGATATTGTACAGTTTAGCTTGAATCTTATTCTGTTTCTGTTGTATTGAATTGAAAATGTTTATAATTCTGTGTATATTGGTAAAATAAATGAATATTCAATTTAGAATCTTGAATCTTAATACATGAAGCGTTAATGTCACAATTTAACAAGAATGGGCTTCTTAATTCGATAAGAGGTAAAATCTGGGGTTTCTTGTGCTTTGAAATCTTACTGAATGGCAATCAGTAAATTGATCAATAATCTCCTATTTCTCACCAGGAAGTGGTACATCTAAGAAGTTAGCCAAAAGAAACGCAGCAGCTAAGATGTTATCACGTATCCATGATGTCCCAGTAGACCTGAGGACCAGCAATGACGCTGACCCCGAAGATGACACATTTACCATGGTGAGAGACAAACATAAGTACGCTTTCTTTGTGCACCAGATCTGAGGAAATTGCTTTTCATCACAAGAGGAAAGTGTGTGCAACTTTAACTTTTAGTTAAATACCAGGGATAGCAATGTTTCCCATGTTTTTGTTGCAGCTGATTGTTTTACAGGGCTACATATCTTATATTCTGTTCCCAATTATGTCTCATTAGTATTGTTGGCGGATAATGATGGTGTCCACAAATTTGTGTAAAACTTATCTTCCCTTTGTACACACAGCACATGGGAAGCAGAGCTGAGTCAGGCAAAAGTAAAGGTTTCAGCTGTACATGGGACTCTCTGCGTAACTCAGCTGGAGAGAAGATCCTCCAGCTCCGTAGCCACCCTCTGGGTATGCCCTCCGACTCCAACTTCTGCTCCTTGCTGAGTGACCTGTCTGTGGAGCAGCGCTTCGATGTCAGTTATCTGGATCTAGGTAAGGTCACAAACAGTAGAACTCAAATTGATCATATGACAGTGTAAAGAGAAATGGGGAATCATGGATGTCAACATCAGACACAGTTTAGTTTTAGTAGCATGCAAATATGATAGTTCAGCTGAACTTTCACTGTGATATTAGGTTGCAAAAGCCTCTCGCTGTGCTCGGCAATGTCTTGAGTACATTTAGATGTAATGCCAGAGAACAAACGGCTTGCTGTGTGGTTACTATTACTGTCATCAGATAAGGAGGAAGTGATCTGCAGCTGCACGGTGTCACAGTTTTGTGGGGAACTATTTTATCTGTGGACAGCACTTCACAGATGGACTATAGTTTAAGATGACAGTTGTACTTGTGGCACTACATTAGTGTTAAAATTCTTCATTGAATTCCTAATATTTATGTGTTATTTTATTTTTCTGTTTTGTAGAATTAGAGCGTGTGATGAGCAGCTTACACTATTTTACATTCCACCAAGCATATGACTAATGAAACCATTACAAAAAATGTGTTATCAGAATTTCTGTCATATGATTTTTGTGGTTGAATATGAATGCAATATTATTTTACAGATGTAATTTATCTCAAATGATTCTCCTTCATAGGCCACATATGCTGTCTGTTATTTACATTTTCTATAATTTTCTATTTACTCACTTATTTACTCAATATGTGGGATCATTTTGAATCAATAGTTCTATCTTAAACTTAATTGGGATAATAAACGTTCCAACTTTACAAAAACAAGACCTTATCTGAAGTCCAGCTGGCATCAAAGTTTAAAAGTATGTGAATGCTCGTAGCTATAAAACCTCTAAAGAGATTGATAGGAGATATTATCAGCCCATTCAAACTGCTGAAATGTGCTGTAGTGCTGTTTAAAGACATAAACATAGAGATTGATATTTTCAATTCTCCCTCCTATTCCCATATTAATTTTGAGGTTGGAAATATCTATTGTTTTGTAAATTTGGAACTACCAGACAGAAGTAAATCAGCATTAACAACACTTTGATGTTTTTTTTTTAATGACTTTCTTTGTTCTTGTTTCAGAGGAGCGCAGCCTCAGTGGACTGTGTCAGTGTCTAGTGGAGCTGTCCACACAGCCAATCACAGTGTGCCATGGCTTTGCTCCAAATATAGATGCTGCTCGAGCCAACGCGGCCCACAATGCACTGCAGTACCTCAAAATCATGGCGGGAGGGAAATGATCGGCCTCGATGATTTCCTCCTTCACAGACTGAAACTCGTCACTACACAATGCCATCATGAATTTCCGCTTTGGACAACGGAGGCATTTGATGAGTTTAAATAATGTGAATTACCTCAGATTTGGAAATGGAGACATTTTCTGCTCTTTTTTAGTCCCACTGGCATCTAATTGTAGCCAATGAAGACTTGGTTACCCAAAAAGTCAGAAGTCCCTCTTTTTTTCTGCATATTTGTCACAAATTATTTAAAAATGCATTTTCAGCATTTTTACTTTTCCTCCTCATTCTATCCACTGTGTTTTCCATAGTCTGTCTAAATTATAAATGTTGCTTATGCAGTAACTTTCTGTCCCTGTTAACTCCAGACAAATTCGGACGCAGTTAAAAAGTGCAAAAGGTCAAAGGGGTTTGTAAAATTGGGTGTTGGATTTATTGGTGCTTTGTTGAATCCCGGTTCTCATGGTTGGACGTAAAAAAAAACACAAAACACTCCAGCCATGCTGCTGAAACGCTGAGAGGAAGAGACTCTGCTGAATAAATATCAGAGGATAATTATTTTAAAGATGGACCTTTTTACAGATGAGCTGATAAAAAGTGGCTTTTCTTTTTTTGTTGTTTTATCGATTTGACCCCAGAAACTTCAAGTATTTGTGTCTGTGATGTTCTTAATGTTTGGCCAGATTATCTTTGTTTAAGATTATGACTTCAAATTAGGTGTAAAGTTTTGGAAACTTTTATAGGAATTCCATCTTTAAATTGTCTCTATTACTCTTTTTTTTTTTTTTTTTTTTTTAGATTGCAACATTTGCATGAGGTGCTTTGTAGATCGGTTTCTGGTACATTTGTGACAAGGCTGAAAGAGGAACAAGTACAATGAGTATTATGATAAAACCTTGACCTTGTTAAAATTACTAAACATAGTTACTTTTAGCTTTCTTTATCACAGACCATACAAAGCTACCACATATTTTTATGTGGATTTTCAATATTATTACCTCAGTAATGTCTTTTATGCTTGTAATGCCCAGTATTGTTTCTTTTATCATTTAAACCCCTGTGTTTTCCTCAGTTTTTTTTCTTACCAACATGAATGTGACTCCAATTATGACATTTAAAAACTGATGACGATTTTCCAGATTATATTGTTCGACTACCTGTTGTGTCTTGGTGTAAGGTTTCGCCACAGCTGACCTCACTGTTCCGTATTGGTCGTTGCACTCAATATATGTATTGAAAATAGTATAGAGTTTGCACTACTACAGATAATATCTTTTGCACAATGCAGTCTGACCACATTTCTGTACATCTACCAGCACTGGCATCAAGTTCAGTGTGCTTGATGTGACGTTGACCTCATTCTCTGAAATGGCAGATCTGCATAATGTTTTTCTGATTATTGGACAAAGGAAGTTAACTGCTGGGTTTTAATGAATTTTAGGTGCTGACACCATTGACGTCAATGCGGACAGTATATTTGACGAAGTGGTGGTAAGAGAAAATATTGCCCAGTTTTAAAAGGTGTAAATGAAATACAAGCTTTATGGAAAATTGTTTTCAATAAAACATTTTTTGTCCATTTTACTGCTGTTGTAATGAATTCAATACATTCCTTCACATGGTAACATATGCTCCACACTGTTTCTTTAAAACCTTTGACTTATTTATAAGAAGGATTAATGACAATATTCTGTGTTTAGTATGAGCACTTGTGAAAAACGTAATGCTTTGCTTCAAACTTTTCTTATTAGAAGAAAAGCTTCTTGAGTGTAGAGCTTCTGAAAACTTCATGTCAGCCTTACAGTCTATTTGACATTTTCATGTTTTGGAGCTGTTTGACTTAAAAGTCCTTGCTTTGAAGCACTTTCACAATCGCTAGTTTTACAACCTTAAATCTTCAGTGCAGGAAAAGGTTCACAGATGAGAAACTCTGCTGTGCAAATTGTTTCCATGGGTTTTCTGTCATCTACTGTGTCTGTCTGATGAGGGAGTGACTTCTTCGTCTGCGTAGCCGCTGCTGTCGGACTGCATGCTGTCACCGCGAACCACTTCACCTACATAAGAGCAGAAACACAGTCAGAGATGTTCTACAGACAATGTGTACTACTGCATAAATGCAGCTGCAGTCTGATCTAAAGAGGCACATACAGTAACAAACACACCTGCACAGTGACCTGTATACACATGTGCCTGTCAGACTGAGAAAGCACTCCTCCGATGATCAGTTACTTTTCATGGTCACACACACATCTGTTCCTACATAAATATATCAGAATTATTCAATTCCTCACAGATCTTTAATACAAGAGGTAAGTAAAATATTGCTTTGTGTGACCAGACAAAGTATTACAAATAACTTTGTGCACACACAAAATTTATCTTTTCATTACTCATATATAACCATTCAAACTGGGTGAATCCCATTTTTGCTGTGAACAGATTAATTTGAGGACCACACAAAATAACCTTCAGAATATTACAAACAGTTCTTTTGAAATTAGGCTCTACAACACATGTTCATGCTAAAATAGTCATGTCAGGCAATGAAAAAGCACAAAAAGCACTCAGAGAGTGCAGTACTCCACTAAGCCTGCTCAGTTGTTGTATCATTTCCAACAGATAAGTCCACAGCGGTGGATTTGTAGTAGGATTGCAATCATGTGAACGTCAGCAGGCAGCTGATGTAGCGTTCACTTGTAGTCATAGTTACAGTGACACCGTGCAGTTATCTTGCAATAACACAGAAATCTTTAACAAATCCGTGGATCCAGACAAAAAGCCGCATCACTATCAAATTCTAATCACTGGGTCTTTGTGTCATTTCTGACCTTCCCTGAAAATTTCATCCAAATCCGTTCGTCTGTTTTTGAGTAATGTGCACAAACAGACAAACATATGCCGATTGTCACACAACTCTGCCGCGTTCCTTGACAGAATAATAAATATACACTACCTTTGTATTGTTGTTTCTTGGACAATGATAAGGCTGATGTTCTTGTAGTTTCTGATTGTCCCATTTCTTCTTCTCCTGCACTATGCACCTAGGGAGAAAAAAAAAACATGAAATATGTATTTTATACTGTACCTGTTTTACCTCTTGTATGATTAGGAAACAATGTCATGAAGAATTATGTATTATTAGAGCTAAACAATATATTATTTTATATACTTTGTATGCTGCAATATAATCACAAAGATGCTCTGTGATCATTTAAAGGGGTCCATCATGGTATACCATTTAAACCCATTTGTTAGAAAGTCATTCATATTACTTTTCCAGTTTTCTTTCCATCTGATAAGTAACATATTGTTGTTTAGATGGATTGATTATTTTTGCTTGGGCAAAACAAACTTCTAAACATCTAATTTATAAAGTATTTAGAAGATAAATCTCTGAAAATATGGAATTTAATAGAAATGATTATGAAGCAACATTAGGCGCTATTCTGGATGGGCTTCACTGCTGATGGCACAACTAGTTTATTTGCTGATTACACTTAACATCACACCACACCACACCAGCCATGTGTGAGTCAACAACCAAAACTAAGCCTTGCCCACTGAGGAAAGATCATCTGGCACATTAAGATGCTAGACTGTATGTAGAAATAAGATGATGAATTCTTTCATCATATCTCTTGATGGACTTATACGTTGGATTGATGGGTCATTACTGAGTTACCAAATCTAAATCTAAATATTAGTCCAATAGTAAACTCTACAAATAAAGATATAGAATCAAATCAGGTGAAACAGTGTGACACTTTTTTTTTTATCATCATAACATATTTACGGTAATGCTATGTTTTTCAGCATCATCTAGCTCTAGATTTAGATTGTAGATACTACAAATGCAGAACTGTTTTCAAATTACTGTACCTCTTCCAGCTCAAAGGAGTTAACCTGCTGAAGGTTATTGGAGAAATGGTTCAGGCCCTGATGTGCCACAGGATTCAGGTAGCATCTTTCCCCCTCATTAACTGAATCTGCACATGTCTGGACAGATGAGTCAGGTGAAGCATGACAGGAATCTGGTGTGTTCAAAGAACACAAAGAAACATCATCCTCTTCCCAGCCGGTTACAGTGATACAGTAATGAGTGTAGCTGCCATTGGGCTCCAGGACAGGAAGTGATGTGGATGTATCCAGCTGTGTGGCCTCTCCTGAAGAGGCAATGTCGTCTGTGTATGAGTCCTCTTGAGGCTCAGAGATGGTGGTTTGTCTGTTTGGTTTGTGTGATCTAGAACATGTTCTATCTGTACTTTTTAAACCAGAGGAGATATGAAGTAAACTGTTCCGACTGTGTGTGTTTTGATGGCGCAAAGGCGCCTGGTGTACACTCTCGACTATCTGCGGACAGATTAGATCATATGTAGCCTTGGCAACAAGCTCTCGCTCAGCTGTCCTTGAGTTACTTTGAACCAAACGTGGGTGCAGTTCTGGTGGACATGAAAGCAACGGATGTTCTGTTTCTATCACAGTTCCTCCTGATAGCGATGATGCTACAGATGTTCTCACATTGTGATCCATCCTGTCCAGGTCTGTTTGTTTGACACTGTTTTCATCACTATTAACATTATCTGTTTGTTTATGGTCTTGCATCTTTTTCTGACAGATTTTATTTTCATTCTGATGAATGTCTGTATCCGCCATGGTCTGCTGTGTTTGCACTTCTTTCCCACTGTAACACAACCTTTCATCATCTGTGATCAGCCCAACATCCACAGCTGAATTACTCCTGTCATGTTCCTCCAAATCCAGCTTCTTGGTAGCCCCAGTCTTGACTTTCAGGACTATATCCACAACTTCAGGGAGGCTGGATCTTTTCCTGGGAGAGGGCTGTGGAGATGTGGAGTCTGACCCACGGGGGGAGCCTGTGTAGAGGCACATCTTGTTGACGGTGTCCTTCAGCCTCTCCACCGGAGACCGCGGCTCGCTGCGAATGTTGCTCCTGAACCGTTCGATTCTCTCCACAGGAGAAGAGAAGGTAAACTCTGGTGTGGTCAGTTTCTGGAGAGGAGTGCGGGACACGTGGGAGTAGAGGGAATAGAAAGCGTTGGCCATTGCTGTGAGCACTTGCACTTGTCTGAAACGACCTGTGGAAAGATTAAAACGTAAATGAAAGGATCTCAATCCATAATGATTTCACCTTATCACACGTTGAACAGTATTATGCAATTTCACAAAGCAATGAAAGATAACCTGCAGCAGAGTGATTACATAACTCCATAGTCTTACTAGCAAGAGAGAGGCTGGGGTCTTCCTCTCTTATCCGTCGCAGCTGTGAGTCCAGGAAGAGGCGGAAATTGATGCCCTGAGCCTGAGAGGGAAACGTGAAGAAGCGAGGAGGGATGCGCACAGTGACCTGTGGCTCTTCGGAGCCAAAACCCAGCTCATAAAGAGTCTCCTCGGCATCCTCTGAGCACAACTGCAGGACCTCTGATACACTAATGTGAGAAAAACAGATGAAATGTTGCATGCACGACAGTACAGCACCTCAAAAATGTTTTATAAAATCATATTATTTGGGACCAATAAAGAGAAATGCAAACAATATCTCAAAAAGAATCAGGATGAAGTATTATTGAATAGACTAGAATTGGAACACATTATGTTATCCAGGTAAAAGCAGGTCAGAAAAAGACTAATATTGAGGAGAAAACTATTTGAAAACAGCTGCTAAGTAGGGTATTTAAAAACAAAGAGTATGGTCAGAAGTTTTTGGACCGACAGAAAAATATAAGCTTTAAGTGTTGTGCCCTCACCTTGATGTGCTTCTCCAGGTGGAGGAGGAGAGGCAGCTGGAAGCCATGCTGTGGCCCAAGTTCAGGGACGGCAGACATAGTCCCTGCCGAGGGGTACTATAGGCAACACACACGAAGAGTTTTAATGTATACAACATAGATATTAGGAATGATATAAATGCCTCACTTTGTTTTTGGTTTGCATTTTAAAATAGAAAAAAAAAAACAATTTCTCTACAGAACAAGTCCAAAGCAAATAATTTAATATCAGCATTACTTTTTGACTTGAGGAGGAAGTTGGCCACTGACCTGGTGAGTCTGCTTCGCTGGTTGAGGGAGGGATGTCGCGGCCGGCTTCACAGTCAGCACAGAGCAAGAAAAAGAAGAAAATAGCAACAGGCCATTAATTACTAGTTTAGTAAGTTCACAAAGTGTCTTCAAATGTTCTTCAAAACCAAGAAATGTCTCCATAATACGAGAAGTTTAGTCTACAGTCAAGTGCTGTTGACCTATCAGTTGCTGTCATCACAATGAGCAAAACAGCACGGATTCATATATGTGAGCATTTGCTAGTTCAATCTAATCAGTAGTAAAACAGATTTTTTATTGTTGTTTCAATGTTACCATAATAACAAGATTGCAGTTTCTACTCACCCAGCTTCAGATGTAATTCCTCCACTATTTAACACAGAAGCTGAAACAAAGAAATCATTCCAGAATTAAAGAAAAATATACTGATACAAATGTTGGTTTCATAGTCTACTTGCAAACCTGTGCCCACATACGTGTGTGTATGTACTGAGTGTGCTGAAAAAAACAGTTCATACAACTGCTGAAGTATCTGTACCAGCATGACACTCCAGGAGGAATCCGTATGCCATCTTTACAAAGACAAACCAATACAAATGGTGTAATGTTACGGATATTTTTTTATCACATAACACATGAGGAAAATGCCCCTTTACTCTACCCTTCCCTGACCTGGTATATTGCTTCCTGTGTATGGAGGCATCCAGCTCTGAATCAAACTCTCTTTGAACAGAGAAACACATCTGACCCCACACAGATGTCTTATCTTTCAATGTTCGAACTGTGTGAATGAGGTGTGAGTTTGCTTTGTTAGATAGCTTCCGCTTTAGGTAACTCCATGATTTGCTTGTTGAATGATTGAAGAGGTTAAGTTGTTAATTCAGTCGTAGATGTAGACAGTTATTGAGTTTATTTTAATTAGCTTTGTTGAAATATCCACATCATAGAAAAAGGAGTTACACTTTTGTTCAAAGCAAGTGCATCACCCCTTAAAATGAATATCTCTAACCAACTGCATCAGATAAGATTGTAATTGAAGGAAATTGCATTAGGTGTTACTTTCAGCTAGGTAAACTTTGACTGCAAGAGTTGCAAGAGTGAACTTTGCATTTTGTTTTACATTTAAAATGAGAAAATAAAGCACCTTGGGGACTTCTGATCAACATTACAGTCACAAATATGTTTTTCTGAAACTGTTGTGTAGAGGCTACAAATGCATTTTGGAACAGTTTGAGAGCAGGTGTCAAATATTGCTTTGTCTTAACTGTTAATAAAAAGATTTTGTATATATTTCTGCTTGTGATGCTAGTCCTTAATGTGACATATCACTGCAAAAAATAAAGGTTTGAAATGTGAAATTCCATTGTGATAAACTGCATATCTGGATTAATATTTTATGGTTATCTGTTTTTTTCCCCTCCTACAGCTCACTAAAAAAATGGACTGTACTAATAAACAGACCCTTAAACCGATTATTCTTGGTGCCAGATTATTTTACAATAATAGTAATCATCTTTAAAATCTACAATAAATCTAAAGCACTAAGCCATTAGATTGAAAGCCTTCTTTACCCTGCAGTTACATCCAAAGTTATCACTTAGATTGTAAAATATATTGTAGAAATATATATTGTGTGGCCCTGACAAGGCTGTAAATTTGTAAGGGTTGATTTTTTCTTTTAAACTGAGCCCTTTTATAAACTAATCTTAAGCATGTTAACAAAAAAGTACTGTCTAGCATGTACTTCCCCCTCTCAGAAATATCCTCCTTGGCAGAGGTACAGTAACACTTCGCAACACTGGATGTTTCAGTGATTACAACTGATATGCATGAGATGGTCAGTCCGCCTGTGTTTTTAACTATTACAAAATTCTTTTAAAAATCATCCAATTTTTCTGTCACAGACGTTTCCTGTTTCGTTAGTTTCATTTACGTAAGTGTGTGTTACTCATGCTGTGTGGGTATAATACTGAAGACTGGTTTAAGGTTAAAGTAAGGACCAGGTTATGTAGCTGGCAGGAAATGAATGTAAGTAAATGTAACCTCCTCCACCTCTAAAGTGACGTAAACATTATGGGAACTGTGTGTCCATGTATACGCATGTATGCAAAATCTGTGCTTACCATCGGCTCCAAGACTTAGGTCATCAGCAAAGTTGTTTGCTTGTAGCACAGACTCTGAAGGACACAGTCAATGATTTACATCTGTAAGCACATTATGCTAATTTCCTGTGCAATATGTAAATAAATCACATTTACGTCAACGCCCAAATTAGGTATAAATTTGAAATATTTGTACTTGACTTTAGTATCTACATGCTACTCAGTACCTCTGCTCTACTGCAATTCAAAAGAAAGTCTGGTACTCTTTACTTCAGTGTATTTGATAGTTTTAGCTTATTAAACATTATGTAATATTAGAGATGAAACTACTCAAATGAACAGAGAATATTTCAAATTAAATAAGGTTTGTGTCAGTTCTCACTCACCAAAACTCAGCTGACCGCTGCTCTCTCTGCAGGCATCTGACCTGTAAAGCAACATTTCAAACATCAATTTGCACATACCCAGTCTGTTCCATTTGCATGCTTCTACCAAACAAGTGATTGCGTTTGCATAAATGGTTTCATCTACAGCTGGATAGCAGCCTGGTCACAGTACAAGCTTGTGAGATCTAGTCTGTAATCGTTTTTCAAAAGTGGCAAAGTCTCGTCAACTTCCTCTTGGAGAAATATTAACCTCCCAACAGACACGTTCATTTTCATGTTGAGTTCTGCGAATACATTTCACCACTACTTATTCTGTTTACTGTACTCTTTCCTGGTGGTACGGGCCTTTTTGATGCACATGTGCTGTATGTAGCACCTCTTTAATAACCACCGGTGCAGCTTCCTTTTCAATTACAGACATATGAGACGATAAATAATGCCGTCCTTCCTCCAATCAGTTTCACAACAGGAGGAACTCTTATTTTATTCCAGTTATATGACTGAGTTACTGTACACCACAAGGGAATTTTTAGAAAGTCAAGGGCTGAAGTTTTTTTTTCCATTGTTGTGGTTGTTTATTTAATGAAACAGCTTTCAGCACTGAAGACTAGGAGAAGCGATTGCATCTATATCCTGACAATGATTATTTTAAAATAATGTGCTGTGACATTTACCAGGTGGAGACAATATTTTCCAAATCAGCAAAAGGTTAAGTGAGATTACTCAGCACTTATTTCAGTCAGCTGAACTGTGAAATGCATCATCTACAACAACATCTTGCTGCAGCGTCTTCCTGGAACACCTGACTTCTGAGAGTTTCCACTCTGTGCTTTCTGTTGTTTGCTAACCATTTTCCAGTGACTGACATATTGTCTTTCAGAGCCTTGAGAGTGAGCGCTCAAAAAATATCATCTCAGAACAATAACAAGCGGCAAAGCGTGTTGACTCACCCACAGCCGAGGAGCCAGTTCTCAATCTTTCCTGTGAAGCATCCTGTGGAAATCACACACTTAGGTTCATGAGTAATCCTCATTAAAAAACATGTTTATTCACATTTCTCTTTTATAACTAACTTCCCTCTGATAAATACTCAACAGTCTATTATGACAAATATGGAACCTCTAATTGCAGGGAAGTACTGCAATTTCTCAATTCCCTATAAGAAGTGATTAAGCTTTACATGCACACAACTATTTTGTGAGGTAGTAATGATAAGAATTACGGTGCTGATAAACAAGGAGCAAAATATCCTACTTCCCTTGAAAATCTCTACTGGATCACAGGTATCTTCAAGCTCAGTGAATGCTTTGTCACACAACTTGTACATAATGTACAGTTGTGTGACAGAATCCATCACCAATACTGAGTTTGCACTCACCATCAGAAAAGACATCATCGTCTGCTATGGAGGCCGACTGAAAGCTGCACAGCGTCCGGTCAGGTTCCTCCAGAGTGGGCCACTGTCGGCTGCTGTTGATCCAGGCTCGCCGCCTCACTGTGGAGGACGGGCTGTCCATCGCCTCAGTTCACAGACGGCCAGGCAACATGGTGGGGCCGAAGCTGTTGAGGCACAAAGACAGAGCCAGAGGGGAAAATCCAGACTGTACAGTTTAAGATTTTCACTTATGGTTGCTTTAATATGCTCAAACTGCCAACATTTTTACATTATTTTCTGGCTTTTCTGAACTTAAACACCAAACATTACGGACAGGATGCTTGCTCATCAAGTGCAATAATTGAATTCTCTGGCAAGTCTGAGAAACAAATTGATTCTGTATGAACTATTAGCCACTACTATGGTAACATACTTTCTTCATTTGTGCTTTTAAATGAATATTTATTCTGTCTAGAAACACTACTTCATAACCACTTTTCATGGGCATATATGTGTCTACAGTGCAGGAAAACATAAACATAAAGCTAGTATTAGGCAAATATCAGTATTAATATGATATAAATTTATAAAACTATTCTAGTGGGCACAAGGATACTGCAGCAAGTTCAGGTTGGCGGTCAAATGAACACGTGAAATAAATCACATTTTTTTCAGAATAAGCATAAAATTGACAAAATGATAAACTCTAAAGGAGTATAAATGATTTCAAACAATATTTACGCTCTGTGTGTTCAAATAAAATGCATGCATCAAACTGAGGAGATGAAATAAGACACAGGTAGCAGCTGGTACAGTACAGTAAAACAGAGTCCAAAAGATAAACATTACATCATTCTAATTAATCAACGCCTACAAGTCTTTATTAACTTTAATATATGAGCCCAACCAAACATAATGTAGACAAATACAACACTGACAAATTAGGAATTTGTAGTTTTTAGTGTCTACAGAAGCCCACCACTGTACTACATATCATATAAATAGGATATAAGGTTTTCTCTAACCTGCGTTAGAGGCGTCCACCGGTTGCGTTTATAACTATATTAGTCAGGCGTGTTGAGAGATTTTCTAAAATCTATTTAAAGCGAAAAAATTTGAGAGACGAAAAGCAGCTTTACCTTCATGGACGCGGGTTTCAGTTGTGCGTCAGCGGCGCTCTATTTCTCGTTTCCTGTTGAGGCAGGTTCAAATATCTCAAACTTCATCTGCAGCTTCAGCAAACTGTCAAACTGCATCCAGGCCGCCTCGGCTTATCAGCCGCCCAAGAGCGATTAAAGGGCTTTTCTGCCGGTTTCTTCCGAAAAGTACGAGTCGTGAAGGCAGCGGGCTGTGAATTTGCGCGGATCACCGCAGGTTTGAGGAGCTTGTAGGAAGTGACTTTGCATCTCATCTGAAATACAAAAAGTTTTACCAGCGTGGGAAGCAGCTGCGACACATCCTGCAGAAAACACTCAAACAGGTTTCTGGAAATGTCAAGTCAAGGCCTGACAGCAGCTGCAGCTCCAATCATCAGGACCATCAGAGTCATTTGGAAGATAGGAAAAGCATCTGCTCTGCGATATCAAGTTTAGCGGTTTATAGCAGGTTATCATTATGATTTGGAGACATTCAATATGGAAATCCAGTCAGATATGGAGCTGGGAATCAATTAGTGGTACTTTAGTAGGTTATATTACATAAGAAGTCAAGTGTTTATCAGCTGTGAGGCGTTATTAAAAGTGAACAGCCACCTCATTTATGTTTTATTGACACTTTTTGTTTGCGCACTGTAAACCATCACAAAGGAAATTAATTGAATCCACTCATCTTTTCCAGTTTACTCGAGATAAAGAGATGGATTTCTAGTTAATTGTATTTAAAATGTCTAAAGGCACTGTGAGAGAGTTAAAACTACCAAGGGAGTCTTATTTTTGTGGTTTGAGAAACAATGTTGGAAGCATGCTGTCCGTTTTTAACACACATTAAATGAAGTTATGATTGTTTCTTTAAATCATGACAGCCATGACAAAGTTTATTACTGAATTCAGTCCCTACATCTGTAGATTCATCATGTCTCACTGTAACCAGGAGCGGCCTCGCTACTTCTTTACACAGAAAATCAAGAAGAAACTCTTAAAACTTAGGAAATGTTAAGGTAAGTTTGTAACTGTTGCCTATATGACTGACCGATTCACCTCATTGCCGTAAGTTTGTTTCACTTGCTTTGTCAGTTCAGTTAATTTAACTTGATGACGTTGAACTAAACATTCAACTGAAGTGCAGTTAAGTCATATTTTTAGGACAGCTGTGGAATTTACATTTACTAGAAGGATCCTTCATTAACTAACTTTTACTGATTTGAAAATACCTTTTCAGTAAATTGTAAACATTAAGGATTTTCTTTTTTTTCTTCAGTAAGTGATCGACAGCTTTCACAACCCAAAAGTCATTTTCATTTATGGCTTCTAATAAACCTAAGCATTTATTAATGTAAAAAACAAGCAAACAAACCAAAAAAAAAAAAATTAGCGATTTCTTCATTAAGGGTTAAAAAATCGTACCAACATCTTGTAATGCCACAGATGTAAAAGTTTTAATTAAAGCATATGCAAATACTCGAATGAATGTATTTCTAAGGGACTGTCTTCTTTAGCACACCTAAGGAATTTGGTGAAGTAGCCTAGAGGAAAGGAATCACATTAACACAGGTACTGCTTTGCATATGTTTGTCTATGCTATGCATGAGAGCAGCACTTTCTATTCCATTTCATTTATTTGAGTTTAGGAAAAGGTCTAATTGTACAAAACCTGTAATAAGCTCATTAACTATGACGGACTAAACTTTTCAACCGTGTGCAAAAAAAAAAAAGCTAAAATTGTCATTATCACCAATTAATGCAACAATATATAGTAATGTAGCACTGACAGGGGTCATTCTGCTGCACAGTGGTTACTTATGACATTTTCTTTACAATGTTAAATTCTTACTTTTGCACAAGCAAATGATCTGAAAACCTTCTGCTGGATGGAGTTAGATTATGGTATAGACTGAGCCAGGTGTAATCATGAAACGACACACTGTTTTGTGGAAGGAGTGTTGTGAATAAATAGGAGAAACAATCCCTATTTCTCAGACTACCTGTAGAAACACCAGTGTGGCCTCAGACAGAGCTGGGTGGGCTCAGGCCTGTCCTGAGGACGGACTCCACCCTCTGTCCTGTTTACATGGGCACATGTGCAGCTTCACTGACAGCCCCCTCACAAATCCCTACGATAAAAGCCCTCCCACAAGCGAGCCATTTTCTCCTCCCAGCGCGGTTGTAGCCAGTGTGTGAGTGTGATGGGGGATCTTGTCCTCCACCCGGCCTGACTCCTCCCGCCTCCTTGCTGTTTCCCGACCCACAGGGCGCCACCAGGGAGTGGCCAGTGGCCACGGAGGCAAGACTTAAAACACCCAGTCCGCCTTCCAGCTTCCACACCTCCGTGTTTAAAGTTAGAGATGAGCTTTAGCACCGTTACTCTTTTGAACTATGAGCCCATATTTCATAAAGACGAAGTGGAATTATCGATACTTACGTGTATTTGTTTACTCATTGAGCCTTTAAAGCGGAAAACAGATAACCCAACGTCAATCAGACTCAGATGTACAACCTACCATGCTTGATCCCGCCCCTTTCTCCGCCTTTGGTCCAATTACATTGGCTGGCTGATACTCGCTGACAGAAACAACCTTTTCTATTGGACAAAAGCAGCAATCCTCCACAAGTAGCTCTCAGAGGGGTGCGCTTCTTTTAACTAATGAAGTAGTGCGATAGTACAGTCACCAAGTTCAAAACGATATTTAGATTAAGAATTTCTGACGTGACAAAAAGCACTGCACTTCATGCTATTAATGTGATGTTTGGGCATGTAGTCGTCTAGTGTATTAGCTCATTACATTCATGCTTTAATGTTACTCTACCAAATAATGAATGATAATTTAGTACAGTTAGCATTAAATGTAGATTTAATTCAGATTTACTCGTATGTGTGTTTTAAATTCAATCCAATTGAAGTTAATGTAAATGTATTTAAAAAGTTTTAGGTGACAGACAAAATATGAACACTATAAAACAAGTCCAGTTGCATGTGATTTAAGTTATCTAGTGATAATTGAGAGATGTGGATAAAACAAGCCAAAAGCGGGTCTTACGTCAATAATCATTGGTCAAAAAACAACCTAAAGGTTTTTAATTTAATGATGTAAGAACGATTTGTTGGTTTGTGTCTGTCCCCTGCGGCGCCGGCAGGATGCGGAGGTTCTTAAATTGAACGCACCCGTCTTTCTTCTTGAAATGGGAGGGGGGCGTCAAGTTTGTGTGAAATTGTGAAAAGTTGTCATCCCGAAAAAAGAGCAGAGAAACTCCTCCCGTCTTCAAATTATGAGCAGTAAGTCAACTTTTAAAACTCGGTGGCATGTTGTGAACGAAGCATTAACTTAACAGTAAGAAGTAAAGTCAAATTACATTGTTTGAAACGTGTTCCCTGTTGTAAATAGGACACTGTATTGTTATGCGGCTACCAGCAGTTTAAAAGTGACCAACTAACGTTACTTAGCCGCTAATTGTTGGTGCTTGGCTAACAACATTTAGCCAACTAAGTAAAGCTAGCTAACTGGTTAACAGTAACTTTAATTGTGTTCCTAATGAACATTAGCTGCTCATTTGATAATTTAACTTTTGCGGATTCCTCGCTAACTAGTTATATTTACTAGAGTAGCTGAAACCATTTCGGTCACTTGAGCTAACACTTAGCGATTTTCCTTGACACTACTTGTTGTGGTGAGTTCATGTTAGCTTAGCTTGTGGGCTAGCTGGCCCTGTGAGGGATTGGGGCATGGATTTCCTCGCATTTCTTGTCTGAATTGCCTCACAATAACTACGAAAAACCTGTTGAGTTTAGTCATTTCAGCGGTTACGACCGTGTGTGTAGTGTTTTACCCTACTATTATGAAAAGCAATGTTCACACAGTGTGGTGGTTTTGCTGTTAAAAAAAATACTTCAAGAGAAGTGATCTTAGAAACTCTTCTTCCGCAGATCAGCAGCAGGGTGAAATGGCCGCTGTGGATAGCAGTGGAGGCTTCACTCAAAAGCGAAACACAAATTCACAAGTAGGTTACCCGGACACTTTGACTTGCGCTTTTGCCAAATGGGATAATTGCAAGCAGGAAAACATTAACAGCGATCTCCGCTCATACACGACGCACATGAAATGCATCTCCTATTTGTCTGATTGCCTCTGAAACTCGTTTGTGTCGGAAACTGTGCGGGTTGTTGATTTTCTCCCCAGAGCACATGTCACTGGGGTGGGGAATGGGCAGGTAAATTTCGCCCACACGGGGTGTTCCCGTCAAACCCCGGCACTTCATGTGCATTTCGCTCGGCCCATTTGGCTGGCCTTGGAGGGGGTGGCTAGAGGAGTGTGTCAGTTTATAGGGCAAAATAAAGTGTGGGAGGGAGATGGGTGGGTTTGGGGGGAGGGGAAGCCGAGCCCGCCGTTGCTCTGGAAAAAATGTGATCCCTCCCATTCTTTTCCAACCCCCCGACTTCTCTCTAAAGCCCACTCCCCTTGAATTGCTAGAGAGAGACTTGGATGACAAAAAATGGCTTTACTGTTGGGAATGGAGGTTTTGGCAGCGTTGCAGTATTCCATATTTATATGGATCTTCACAAAGCAAGTTGCACTTTTTGTGACATTCAGTTCTAAGGTCCATCACATGATTTATGATTTATAATATTCTGTCAAAGTTAAAATGTACATCTTTGAATGCCTTTTAGTCTTTTCATTCTCTTCTCAGTTCTTCATATATATATATTTTTTTATCCTGGTCTTATCAGGTCCATTTTTAGTTAAAGCTGTTTTACTGTAACTCCTGTAATCACTACCATAGATGCTTTTACCGTTTAGGTTACTTATTTTTCATAATACTCACAATAACTTTTCAAAGTATCAGCAGCTTTTCTTGTAAAGTAGTTTGTAAGTTTGCTCATAGAAATGTTAATTCTGCCCCTGTAAATGTAAAATATGACTGTAGATTTTGGCACTTGCAGGTATTTTTTGCAGATGTAAGATAGTAAGGGACATTTTTACCTGTGAAACTCCATCTGATCTCTTTGCTTATTTATTCTTTTTTAGGACTCACAGCAGCCATCTCCTCTCGCCTTGTTGGCTGCCACATGCAGTCGAATTGACACCCCAGGAGAGAGCGATTCCCCTGCAGACCAGCAACAACAAAACCAGCAGCAACAGCTGGACCTAAACCAGGGTGTTTTCACCTCCAGTGCCAACGGCTGGCAGGTTATCCCTCTCAGCATTCAAGCATCCTCAGGTTCTAACACTGTCACCACTGATTCCTCAGTGGTGATGACAGGAGGAGACATCGGCAAGAGCAGACAGGTGCTGTCACCATCAGCAGCTGCTGCAAGCACTCAGGGCCAGCAGCAGCAGCAGCAGCAGCAGCAGCAGTACGTACTAGCTCAGGCTCCATCGGTGCAGGGTCAGCAGGTGCTTACCACCATATCAGGCGTGATGCCCAACATTCAGTACCAGGTTATTCCCCAGTTTCAGACAGTAGATGGCCAGCCACTACACTTCGCACATGCTCAGCAGGAGTCTGCTGTACCTGCTGCTGCAGGGCCAGGGCAGCAGTTTCAGATAGTGTCCTCTCCTAATGGCCAGCAGATCATAGCTGCAACCAACAGAGCTGGTGCAGCAGGAAACATCATAACCATGCCCAGTCTCCTTCAGGGAGCCATCCCCATACAAAATATAAGCTTAGGCAACAGCGTGTTACCGAACCAGCCTCAGTTTGTGGCAAATATGCCTGTCTCTATAAATGGAAACATCACTTTATTGCCTGTCAGTGCCGGTGGTACAGGGGGAGATGCAAATAGTGGAGGAGATGCCGGGGGAAACCAACTCATACAGCAACAGCAGTCGCAACAGCCAGTGTCTTCCAATAGTGCAGCAGGTTACATGACAAGTGCATCCACTGTCACTACACAGACCTCCTCTTCTTATGGAATTACTCAGAACAGCAATGGAGCGGTGACAGGAACGTTCCAGCAGAACACATCTTCTCTGGGTGTCCCAATACAGCCAGACAACAGAGAAGGGCAGCAGCCACAGCAAATCCTTATCCAGCCTCAGCAGGTTATCCAAGGTGGAACACCCCTCCAAACCATCCAGGCCGGTACTGTTGCGACTGCAGGCGGTCAAGTATTTGCAACTCCAACACTTAGCCAAGAAGGGCTCCAAAATCTTCAAATTATGCCAAACACAGGGCCCATCTTCCTGCGCACTGTGGGCCCCAATGGCCAGGTGAGCTGGCAGACCATTCAGATCCAGAGTCCGGCAGGAGCACAGATCACACTGGCCCCAGTGCAGTCTCTCCCGCAACTTGGCCAGACTCAGGGAGCTACTGCAGCTGGAGGAGTATCTGTCAACACCGTGCAAATCCCAGGCATCCAGACCATAAATCTAAACTCACTTGGAAGCTCCGGGCTGCAGATGCATCAGCTACAAGGGGTTCCCATCACCATTGCCAGTCCAGGAGGTCAGTCACGTCCACTGTTCTTCAGCAATAATTAATATTTGGTCTAAAAAATGTATACACAATGTTTTGAGCTGTATTATTATACAGTCTATTAAATCAGTTGTTGTTTCAAATATTTTGAGCTCTTACAGATTATTTGGCTTTACTTGTAGTCATTACAGAAAAGTTATTCACATAGATTTTAGTTAGGATCAAAATAGCAGACACTAAATGTAACCTTTAATTGTTTTTATTTTATTTTTATTTTTTTATACTTATTTTAGTTAGATAGGGTTAGAGCTAGATTATCTTAACTACAGATCAGCCATTGCAGTACGTGGTCATGAAGTAGTAGACTATCTGGCAGTTAGGTTGAGTAAATATTAAGTAGTGTTGAACATTAGGTTTATTTGTTGTTCTTTTTTCCCCCCTGTATTTTGCTCTGAAATGCAGAGTATCTTGTATCTCTGGATTTGATCTCTTTTGCTCCAGTGTGTCTGAAGTGCACAATACTGGTTCAACCAGTTTAGCTGGCCCAGTGTTTCCCCGAGCTCTTTACTGCACTACAAGTGTTTGTGTTCATGTTTAGTTTTTTCTTTTCTGGGTGACTCTGCAGCCCTTAGGATGATGTTCACATTACACAGTAGTTGTGGGTTGGCCACAACTTCTGTTATAGCAGGGGTGTAACTTCACCCCTCCCTCCATACTGAGAGGCCTTTATCACGTCTAAACCCTTTTCTAGTTGTGTCAGTGGCAGTCGCTCCAAGTATGTCTACATGCTTGCCAGTCTACATTTTGTTGAATACAAACATTCGTGAGGACTCTGAGTCTTTCATCTGTATTTTCAAATCATGTGCTTCTCATTAGCTACATTTGCAGCAGACTTTGTTTTGACTTCCTTCGTGATTAAAACCCAGAGGGCACTGGGTAACCAGCTTTTGACTGTGTATTCATACATTATTTAAAATATTACGATTATTCAAACAGTACATCTCTTTTTTTTTACTTAAACTACTGTCTTTTCTGGATACCCAGAGATTAGTATTGTTATTTGACTTTTAAATGCCCAGAAGCATCAGAAAGAAATAGGTGAAGTGCTTAATTCTTTATGTCCTTGTAAATGACTTGCATTACAATTTTACAATTCTACAGTTTCATTTAGCAGATGCTTTTATCCAAAGCGACGTACGTCGAAGAGTAAATACAACACAAGCAAGGATCTATTCAGGAGAAACCAACCTGGATAAGTGCATTAAAACAAGTTCAAGTGTGATAATAGGACTGTGGTGCTTACAGGCACTTCTTTTTTTTTTGCAGTCTGTCAAGTGCAAAGACGTTCAGGGAAGAGCTGGGTTTTTAGATTAGAAATTACAGATACGCTGTTGTTAAGGAAAGCACCAATTAAGGGTGATTTAACCGTCTGAATGTTTGAAGTTTTAATGAGTTCTGAAATATAAGAAAATTGCAAACCCTATCAAAAATGATATGATGTAGTGTCCTGAACTTGTTCAGTGAATTGTGTTAAGATATCAAACCACTGTGTACATTATCTTACACAAGTATTTTCTTTTCCTTCACTACAGGTGAGCAGGCTTTGCAGACAGGTGGAGAAAGTTTGGATGACAGTACAGCTATGGACGATGAGGATATAAGCCCACCACCTCAAGGGCGACGTAATCGCAGAGAAGCCTGTACCTGCCCCTTCTGCAAGGATGGAGAGGGACGGTATGTCAAGGAACCCTTTATAGCTGCCTTTTTGGCTAAATGCTGTATGCTTTATAATAAAATGCAGTAATATATCTTTAGAGCCTTTTGAAAAGTGATTTTTCTTTGCTAGTTAAATTTATAATACAATCAATCTGATAATGTGATGAATCTCAATGGAAGAACAAGTTATTTTAATCTTGAATTTTCATCTCCCACTAATCTCACCTTCTGTCGCACTCTGATGTGCCGTTTTTACATTAAACAGTGACCCAACTAAAAAGAAGCAGCACATTTGTCACATTTCTGGTTGTGGCAAGATTTATGGCAAGACATCCCACTTGAGGGCCCACCTTCGCTGGCACACGGGAGAACGTCCCTTCGTCTGCGGCTGGTCTTTCTGTGGCAAACGATTCACCCGTTCAGATGAGCTTCAGCGCCATAAGAGGACACACACAGGTACAAATGACAGTTTTGTTTCGTAGTAAAAAACGTGACTTCTTAAAGTTCTAATCATTTAGCTACTTTAGTTTGAGGTTCCTAGTGTTGTGCATACTAACTCACTGTCATGGCTTGCTGAGATGACTGAATAAAACAGACCCATGATTAACATCGTTAGTAACACTTCTGCTTTCCTGGCTACGACCAGTCATAATATCTGCTGTGGAATAGTGTCCGTTCACTGACTCATCACAATGTTGCTTTTTCGTGATTGATTCATTACATCTCAGTGTCTACGTTTTTTAAAAAAAACTGTGATACAGTGCATTAAGTCTTCATAATTGGCTGATTTTACCTTTTGTAGCTAGTCGTCAGTCATAGTCTGAGAAAGTACCAGATGCAGCTGTTTTACTTAATTTACTTTCTTCCATTTCAGGTGAAAAGCGGTTTGTCTGCCCAGAGTGCCCCAAACGTTTCATGCGCAGCGATCACCTCTCAAAGCACATCAAGACCCATTCGAACAAGAAAGCAGCAGCCGTTACCACAAGCAGTACCACAATCACAACTGATACTGCTTCCCCTGCTGCAGGAACAGAAGCCGGCACTGGAGCAGTGTCAGCTAGTGACCAGCACACCATTGTCACCATGGAAACCTTATCTGCAGAGAGCATAGCTCGATTAGCCAGCAGTGGTATCAACATGATGCAGGTGGACCTTCACCAAATCAATGGCAACAGTTACTAAAAACGGTGGAGGAAGATGGCCTTGGTGGATAATGTATTTGGACATTTGGGGTTAAAAAGGGCATGTTACTACAAACGCACAACTTCTCAAAGGTTTCAGACAAGAGAAGTGGTCACAGATGCAACACAACAGACACTATTGAATTTGAGCACTGAGGCTGGAATATGATTTTCATAATGTATTTAGATACCTGTGGCATTTTAGGTTCAGAGATGGATGAGTTGGATTAAAATGTTAAACTTGAGAAGTCATCATAAAATCTTATTTTCTCTGAATGGAAATGGCACTACACTAACACTTGTCCCACATAAAGTCCAATCTTAGTTGATAGTGGGAGTATAAAACACACAGATCAGCACACTTCCTGCTGAATTCATAGCTAGTAATATTCTCTCTACAAGCTTCTTTAGTGAAGAGATGGCACCGTTAAATCAGGCTCTCACCCTCCTTTCCGAGGCTGTGAGCTTTGCCACTTGTCCCTCTTTTTTTCAGGTGTGTCCTGCCCCATCAGACTGGCCTGCTGTCTCGGGCCTGATCTTCATCAGTTCAAAATGCTAAATTCCCCTTTAAAAACCGTCAGTTCTCAAATCGCTGTGGTTGCAGTGTCAGGAACACTGGATGTGCTCCCAAACTAGTAATC
Organism: Amphiprion ocellaris; assembly: GCF_022539595.1. Lineage (NCBI taxonomy): Eukaryota > Metazoa > Chordata > Actinopteri > Pomacentridae > Amphiprion > Amphiprion ocellaris. The sequence goes on from NC_072770.1 coordinate 33,194,287, forward strand.
TGAGTACCATTGGTTACACAAAATGAGTTGGGGTAGTTGGTTCCCACAATACCAACCAGTCAGAGCTACAAGTACTAATCAGTGTGAGGATATGTGTCTCACGGCACTGCAATCCTGAGAATAACTTTAACCTCTTATGTAAGTACACACATTCAAGCCATCATGCATTGATATCTTTATCATCGCAAAGCATCTTGATTTTTTTTTGTGTATATATATATATATATATATAAATATATATATTTTTGGTAAAGGCTACAGAAATTCCTAGCATAGGCAGGATCATCTTACATGATTACAAGAGATTGCCTTTCAGTTGTCTGAACCTCTCATGCACAATCAATCTTAATCTTGTTACTTTTATATATATATATGTAGATTAAATGTGTAAACTTCGAAGCTTTTCTGTAATAGAATAATGTCTACAATCCAGACCTTCCCTGTACTTTTTTTCTGTGGTTACTTATCCGAGACTTTGCCTTGCAGTCACATCAGTTTCTTTTTGTTTCAAACTATTTCTTTTACTTCTATCTGGTTAGAGTCGAGTATTTGGTAATAATGTCCAGACAGCATGAATATGTAAGCTCAAAACCAAAGGTTTGTACTCATTTTACAAACAAAACTAGGAAACCTTTTTTTGGTCCACAAACTTTCTAATAATTTGTACTACTGTATTGCATATACTAAAGCTATAACTGGAAAATATCCAGCTTGAGGCAAACCTTGGATACACTTCCCTTTGTTGTCCAAATAAGTTGCAAAATGTATTAAGTCACAAAGTTTTTCTGGAAAGATGTGCTTCCCACCACTGTTGAAATGTTCGTTTTTTTGGCTTCATAACTTTTTTTTGGGAAACAAAATTGTAATCTGTTTAATGTTTAGGGACTCTCGAGCCTAAGTTCATTGGACAGCAAGTGCTCTTATTTTTTTTCACCCCCGTTTCAAATAAGGGATTTTATATTGTGTGTATACAACTTCTGCGAATGCCAACAGCTGGATTAAAATTAACTATAATCTGTTTCATTTCTTTGAGAACCTGCATCCCAACTCACTCACAATACACACAAAATCAATTAGTCAGAATTCAATTTGTTTAAAATCTCAGGTTGTGTAAGTTTTATTAACCTACAAAGAGTCAAAACTTTAATACAGAGAAAATAAAACAGATTGAACAGTTACTCCTCCTAGTGCTGACGTTACATCTCTACATCGGCCTCTTCACTCTTCAGTTTGTTACGAAGGCTGCAAGAAGAGGAAAGAGTTGGAGAGGTTGTGTAAGTTTCAATAAAAACATTTTCTGATCACTTAAGCTGGTTGAGCAGCATAAAAAAACAGGTTTCTGACAGAAGTCCCTGAGTGGATGAAATGTTACACATCTTCAACAACCACCACGATGGACCTCACTCTGAGTCCCTCCAGGTCCCCAAATGCACACGTTCCATTGTAATTAAGGCAAATCTATTTGTTGCCATTACACAAGAACACTGATCAAACAGTCTTGCAGCGTACTAGCCAACCTGCTGAGGTATGAGTGGACGTCAGAGAAGCCATGGAATTGAGCCAGAGGGAAGAGGATCCCAGTGGGACAGCGGCCCTCACGCTGACGGCAGAAGCTGCAGTTGCAAATGCTTCGACAGGGAGGGCACTTCCACACCTGAGGAGAAAACCAAAAGGTTGAAATCCAAATTGAATAATATCACAAGAAGTCAAAATATATTATAAGCTGCTGTTTCTCAACTGAAAAGCCATTTGAATAAATGAAAAAATGTTTCTCTTCTACTAATTATAACATCAAGTCTCAAGACATTTCATGCAATTTAAGGTGTATTCTTAAAATTAAACTCTCACACAAAGAGAAGATGTACTACAGTCTTGGGCTTTAATTAAAGCGATCATATTCATCCCATGTTCTCATCTGACCTTCAGTCATTATTTGCATCTTTATCCAGTGCCCCCCAGATGTCCCTACATATGAGGCTACTACAAAAAGTTCTCCGCCTCACCTGGAAACAAGGGCTTAACTCCCATTGTGGGGCATAACTGTACACTATAAAGCCTTACATCACTGTCGACAAAAACTCAAATGTTTAAAGCAATCAAAGAAAAAAGACGAGGAAAGTTTTGAACTGGTGAGCTGCTGCTCCTCCAATGTGCTGGTCCACACAGCACTGGTGGCAGAAGCTACGCCGATCAAGCATGACATCATGACCGCCTTTCTAATATTACGTTGGCCTCCTTTATGCTGCTAAAACTCCTGACCCAGTGGGGCATGAACACAGGACCTCTGGAGATGTCCTGTGGCACCAGGATGGTGGCGGGGAATTCTGTGGGTCCTGTAGGTTGCCGGGTAGGATCTACCTAGATCAGGCTTATCTTGGTACATCCCACAGATGCTCAGTAAGATTTGGATCTGGGGAGTGTGGAGGTGAACACCTTATCTCTCTTGTGTTCCCCAGGCCCCTCCTGAGCAGTTTTTGGGGTGTGTCGGGGTGCATTGTCCTGCTGAGGGTGGTAACTGGCATCAAGGACTTCTGTTGATAATGGGGCTTGTGGGGTTGCTTGACCTGCAATGTTTAGGTGGGTGGTACATGTCGAACATCCACATGGATTTCAGGACTTAAGGTTTCCCAGCAGAACATTGTATTATAACAAGATGATCGATGTTATTCGCTTCACCTGTCAGTGGTCACAATGTTGTGGCTGATCAATGTATCTGTTAGCTCAAGATGTGTCCTTTTCCAGTGAAGAGATAATGAACCTTGGACATCGGTGGACCAAGTGCGTTTAGATTTAAGGAGACTATGTTAAAGAACAATGCAAGAACCATCCTGTGACATTTTCCCATGATGCAGACAACTTTCTGAGGTACTCTTGTAGCTTTGTTACTGAACAGTGTGTGTAAAGCTCATCTTCACAAGCTCACAGCTGCACAGTGTGTTGGTGTATCAGCAGACTGACCGGATCAAGCAGTGCTTTCCTTACATCCTCTCCGTATCGGTTCCTCAAGCACGGCCCACAGAACTGACCCTGGATGCCACGACAGTCCTCGCTGCGACAGCACGTCTTTGTGTCAACAGTTTTCTGACGACACTGATGACACGTGGAGCCCTGGAAATACATAGAGAAACATCCGCTACGGGTATACTGGCCTTACATTGTAAACATTTACTGACAAAGTGCCCCATGTCATTATTCTGTTATACAGAGGTTGAGCCAGATTGCAAGGCTTCAGTGGTAGAGAGCCATCTGGTGGCAATTTAGTGACTCAGTGTTTTCTTCAAAAGAATAAGAAAAATCAGTATTCTACACAAACTTAGCTGCACTGATACTCCGTACATACAATCTGTATCTAGATAAGCTACCTGGATTTGGAAAAATGCATGTTGACACAGAGTGGAACACACTGTGAAGGAACTGATCAATTCCAGATGTACTTTGGCACAGATCAGATCTCTGCCAGGTCTGTTCAGTCTGTTCAGTGTGACCACATTCTTAAGGCCCTTTATTTCACCACTTCCTGCTAACTTTAACATGCCCAACAGAAGCTACATGCAGGAGGTGTAGACAACAACTCACAAAACGTGATCTAGAGGTAAATAAAGGTTATCTAAGAAATTACTTCTAATGACAGACAAGTTTACTCGGATGATCTGACTGATTTGCATATAACATATCTGACCACACTGTAGACAGAGTTAAAACAAGACTGCTTATTTAAACTAGGTGTACATGCAAATACTCACAGATAAGATGCCATTATCCAATTATGCATCCAGATACAGATCACATGTCAACACTGGGTATAATTAGGGTTTGACGTTAAGTTCCCAAGGTTAATTAACCTGACATTGGCACAAAACACTCAATCTATTATGTAATTTATTTTTTGGAAAATGGGAATCCAGCAGTGAACTCACTGTGACACTGTTATATGTTTTGTCAGTCATATTGTCTGCGACCAGTTGGAGCTCATCTTCTGTGATGTCTTCCACTGGGCGAACAACATGAGGTTTGCTCTGATTGGGTCGTGGGGTGCCACGATGCCGTGGAGCTCTGCGTACCTAAAACACACCATGAAAATAGAGTGAAATTATGTTTTTGCTAGTTTGAAATTGTATACAAACAATAACATAATAAGATAAGCATATCTACACTACCGCTCAAAAGTTTAGGGTCACTTAAAAATGTCCTGATTTTTGAAAAAAAAAAAAAAAAAAAAAAAAAAACCCAACTTTTTTTTCAATGAACATAACATTAAATTAATCAGAAATACAGTCTAGACATTGTTAATGTGGAAAATGACTATTCTAACTGGAAACAGCTGATTTTTAATGGAATATCTACATAGGGGTACAGAGGAACATTTCCAGCAACCATCACTCCTGTGTTCTAATGCTACATTGTGTTAGCTAATGGTGTTGAAAGGCTCATTGATGATTAGAAAACCCTTGTGCAGTTATATTAGCACATGAATAAAAGTGTGAGTTTTCATGGAAAGCAGGAAAATTGTCTGGTTGACCCCAAACTTTTGAATGGTAGTGTATGTGAAGTCTCATATACTAAACTGACACAATTACAACCATTTCAGTTTTTCTTAATGTTTTCATACTGACCAGACAACCATCAAACTGCTGAGCACTGCTTTAAATGTCAAGCTATAAGGTAATGTACAGGCTATTAAAAAAATAACTAAGCAGATTTTTTTAAATGGAGTGTAACATTAAAAAAATAATCCAGTATACATCTCTGACCTCCAGCAGCTCCTCCTCCAAGCTGAGCTCCCCTTCAGCCTCCTGTTGAGCAGAAGGATCCTCACTTGCTGCCATGGATCGTGTCCGTCTGCGGGTCGCCCTCTCTGGATTCCTCCTGGATTCCCCTTCAGTCGCATCAGAGCGCGGTGGACGCTGTAGGTGAGGTTGGATAACGTTAACTCAGTATATTAGCTCACAAAGAAATCCAAATAAAGATAGCTGTGTTGAATTCTGTAGAGGGAAAAAAAAGGTTTATTAGCCGAATAATTTTTCATCATACTCACGGAGCTTCTTTCTTTTGCCTTCTGTTTGCCTGCTTGTTTTTTAAGAATCCCTGCACCTCCTGGCATTTTCTGCAGGTCTGCCATCAGCTGAGCCAGCTGTTAGAGGAGTGAAGGAATTAAAGACATGGCAAATGAACATTATGAGTTGCTACTGGACACATTTGCATATTTTGCCACAATTTCCTAAACTTTTCAGTATTAATTGCCCCAAGCCTGTGCATTTTTTCTGGTCTCTACAGCTAAAGAACTATCCTTTGTCTGTGTGCTGCTCAGGATAGCATTTTATGCTTTTGAGAATTTCAAGTCATCACAAATAAAAAAGCTAAAGGGCAAGTGAGGTCATGAGTCACTTAAGTTAAAGTCAAACTCAAGTTACAAGAATTTTTACATTTTTTCTAAGTCAAATCAATGATATTCATAACTCGAGGCAGAGTCATGGCTCTCATATCAGCACCCCTAACTTTTATTGTCTATTTCTAATTTTAGCAAAACAAGTACGCAGAATAATAGATCCTTCTGTGGAGCCAACTTCAACCCTGTGGATGTTTATCTACAGTACACTGGCTATTTTTAAGCACTATTCATTCAAGCCAGGCCTTTACCTCCACAGTTTATTATATCGGTTTCCAAACACTTGTACTCTATACATGGTTCTGTGTTTCTGATGTACCATTGCTTTGTTGGCCTTGATGTTCTGCTCTCTCTTGGCCAGGAAAGTATCCAACACATCTTCTGCTGAATCAGACCCACAATCCAGAGATGGAGGCGGCTGAGCCACTGCTGTCTCTTCATCCTTAAATTTCACGTGTTTCTCCTGCTTTATCCTCCTGGTCTCTCTTGGCCTCTTTATCCCTCGGTTTCTTGTCCTCTTCTTAACCTCCTCTGCTTCCTCGTCGTCAGTGAAGTGCTGAGTCGAGGGAGCTGAACGAAGAAGCACCCTCAGCCTGAAGGGTTGAGTGGCAGCAGATGGTTTAGATGTGGCTTTCAGCTCCTTGGGGGAAATGTCAGGCTGGGTTTCATCTTCACTTTCAACATTCGAATTCTGATGGATAAAAATAGAGATGTTATCTTACCGTCATATCGTTTGTCAAAATGCTTGTTGCAACAAAAAGCAGTCTATCAGCTGACAACTAAATACAAAGTAATATTCTTGATTTGACAGCATAAAAGAACAAAACTAAAAGTCAATTCTAATTCTATCCAGTGATGGAAAGTGAATTTGTAGTACTGTGCTTAAGAGCAGGTTTGAAGTTCTGTATTTTACTTGAGTCTTTCCATTTTCCGTCATTTTATACTTCACTACATTTTAGAGGGAAATATTGTACTTTCAGCTCCACTACATTTATCTCACAGCTTTGGTTACTTTAAATATGACAATTTTACACAAGCATTTCAAATACAACATACTTTTAAACACTGAACTGGTGAATTTCAAACTTTTTGGCTTCTGAATGACTGCCTTAATGCTCCACATGGTTTCATTTCAAACAATGTTCATTATCCTACCAAAACTCAAAGATTAGAGAAAAAGTCCAAACACTGAAAACAGATTTGATTGAGCTGTTTTTTCTTATTTCTTCTCCCATTAATCAATCAATTCATCAGTCCTTATATATAAAATTGTATGTAAAGTACTAGCAATTTAGCTACAACATCCAGTTTACACACTGATGCTTCCATATTGTAGTATTATATACAATAATATATCAGTCACAGGGGCCAAATCGGTACTTTTACTTTAATACTTCAGCAACAGTTTGCTGAACTGTAGATTTTTTCATTCAGGGCCTGTTTTTACATTGCTGTAAGTATACTTTTAACACAGTGAATGAGCTGAATACTCCCCCTCTTAGTAGATCCATTTTCTAATTTAAATGTTGCATCCGGACACGTGACTGCTTTACTTAAAAACAACGCACCTTATTCTTGATTTCACCATCAGAAAAGCCGTAAAAAGTCACATCATTTTCAGAGTCCTCCGCAAAAACGTCTGCTAGCTCCATAGTCAGTGAGTTCATCCCTACAGCCGCCGTCTGAACACAAACAGATCAACAACACTATCCTCAGTAGATTATATTCATATGCAGTGCATATTCAGCTAAACAAAGGAAGAAGAGTGTGTTACTTTACCGTTCTGTTTGTAAGTAAAGTGGGCTGTGGGCCAGCTAGCTTCAGAAGTTAGTCAGACTCCAACCCGCGCAGGTACACGTCTAATTAACGTGATTGAAAATAGACGCGCGTGTTTTGTAGCTTTGGGCAGCCCGGATACACAGAGTTAACCGGAGACAGCATCCATCTGAAAACTCTGCCTTCAAGCAGCAAAATCACTAGCGGTCAGAAGAAGACCCGAATAGCTGCCAGTAGGCCAAGATTCAAAATCAATAACAGGAAGAATTCTAACCTCTCAAATCATTGTGATCAATACAAACGTGTTACTCATGCATAAAATCAACTGCATTCTCCAGTGTCAACGTTGCTCTGACTGTAACTGCAGCGTAAGTATTTCAAATAAATGTTTCTTTTAAAATTGTTTGATTATTCCCAATTAATTTACAGTTAAAGGGGTTATACGTCATAAATTACTTTTCCATTGTTGATATTTAAATTCATTACGCCGAAAATAATGCCAAATTAAGGTTATCCGACAGTAGCAAAGGATTTAAACTAACTAGCTAGCTAGTGCTACAGCAAGCTAATTTATAGCATTATTAGCTTAACCTTAACCCTCCTGTCCTCCTGCGGGTCAAAATTAACCCGTTTTAAAGTTTTAAAATGTGGGGGAAAAAATATTTTCATAGTGAAACTTCTCATGTCCACATTTTCAACATTTTTGGGAAATCTTTGAACATTTTTTTGGTGGAAAAAAAGAAATGTTAAAAATGTTTCTTAAGAACATTCACACAAAAAAAAATCAACCAAAATCCAGCGAATTTCGCTGGATTTTGGTTGATTTTTTGTGTGAATGTTCTTAAGAGAATATTAAAAGTTTTACTGATATATATGTAATCACTTTAGATATTTTTAGGATTTTTCGGAAGATTTTTACTCATTTTTTGAAAATATTTACAGGAATTTTCTTGCCAAATTTGCGGGGTTCTCTTTAAAATAAAACTTTTAAGGAATTATTGGAATTTTCTTCCTGAAGGTTTTGCAAATTTTCAGTAATTTGGGGAATTTTTTGCAGAATGTTTGGATTTTTTCAGACAAGGAAACAATATTTTTTGGTGTCTGTAAATGAGGACAACAGGAGGGTTAAGTCAGCTAGTCAGTCTTGAAGACTGCTACTGCTAGTAATCTATTATGTTACTGTTTTAGATGATAGTATACATCACAGTATCACTATCACAGTAAAATTTCATTTTGATTTTGTGAAAGAAAAATTTGACTTATTGTACCACACGTGTTACTCAATAGGCTTTTTTTCTACCTCACATTTTTCACATAATTGTTACATATTTTGTAAGTTTACAATTAATTTAGCATTAGAACTCAAAGTTATAACACAGAAGTAAATTTTGAGTTGCCATGGCATGTTTTTTATTATTATTTTATTAAATGTAATATGTAATTATTATTTTCACTTTAAAACATATTTCACTTCATTTATGGCCATTTGCTGTCTACATTAGTAATAAAATAAGATTTGTCTGATTTGTCTCAACACAGGATCTTGTCATCGTGAGCAATGATATATCAGGGGAATAAAGTGGTAGTTGGAATGTTGGAACTGTGACCTGGATGCCTGACTGACAGCTCAGAGAGTTGTGAACAGATTAGTCACTCTTTAGTCTTGTTACTTTCCATGAGTTGTTTCCATTGAGTTGTTACATTTTATATCAATACTGTATAGCATTTTGGTATATTTTAAACTGTATATATGTAGCATAGGTTAGTCTTCTCACTTTACACTCGTTTTCATTATCCTCTATGTTTGTACCCTCTACGGTAATAACCCGTAATAAATAATACTGTAGTCAGTCATTAACTATAAGCATGCACAACAGGCCCCTTTTCAAGTTATATGTCACATTAAGGATAGCAAATGCTTGTATAATAAAACTTATAATTAGTAAATTCCCATGAGTATGCTTTAATTTTAGGGCTTTATTGATTATTGTGGATGTTAGTTCACACTTTCAGGCCTTTTGAGAAACAACACTGGGCTTTTCTTACAATAAAACGTTCTGTATCTGGAGTGTGGAGCCGGGGCATGTAAATCATTGCAGCCACCATTATTGTTGTATAAATACAGTTGTGATTTTTCTGCATATTAACATGCAGTGTTAGAGGAAGTATTCACATCTTTTACTTAAGCAATAGTACTATTACCACACTTTAAAACACTGTGTTCCAAGTATAGTTCTGCACTGAGAATGTTACTTAAGTCAAAACATACAAGTATTATCATACAAGTGTACTTAAAGTATTAAACATAAAATGTCCCTAGTTGTACCATTATATATTATATCATTATTACTACTCATGGATCAATGTTAAAGCAGGATTTTAATATTGTAGTTACTTGAGAAAGTATTTTGTATCCAGCTGCAACGAATGATTATTTCAATATGAATCACTGTGCTGATTATTTTCTCCATTAATTGATTGATTGGCTTGAAAAATTCTTAAAAAAAGAATAATGAGAAATGCTGTCCCTAGATTTATAAATGATGTAATTGTGCATAAGTATTAGCAGCAAAATGTAGAGAAATATAAAAGTCCTGGTTGGGTCCCTGTGACTTATATATAATCATAAATAACGTCATTAGATGGTAATGCATCTGTGTGTCTGTAGAGTACTACTGTTGAAGTCGCTGCAGATGAAGCTAGTTTTAACTACTTTATATCCAGTTTTACACACCAGGACACCAGATTAACTTGAAGGATCGTGAGATAAATAATGTCAGAGGACAAAATAAGAAAAAGTTCTGATACACACAACTGTTTACAGTTTTTGAGCCATTTTCTAATTTTCATTTGGTGAGTTGGTAGATCATTTGAACATTTACTTCAATGAATCTAAGTGAGAATGTTTGAGGTAAACACCAGTATTTGGCGGATTTCAACAAGTGAAACTTGACCGACTACACACTGATTTTTACAAGACTGGTTTCAAGACAAAAACCAGTTTAGGTCATTATAATGTGTTGTATTTTAAATATATCTTAAAGCGTCAATTTTGTAAAATCTTCCACTTAAAAGCAACTAAAGCTGTCTGAATATTGTAGCTGAGCTGAAGGTACAATATTTCCCCTGGCATGTGAGTTGAAGTAGAAAGAAGCATGATTTTATGAGTATTTTATTAATTGATATTGTAGTTAAAGTCTAACTGTTTACCTGTCAGTTGATCCATGATGTAATGGGTAGTTATGAGTAACCATGTGTTATGATTCATCGGTGTTTGATGATAGGTTGAATTCAAGTCAGGTGCATGTGGGTCACTCCCTTTCACTAACAATGCTTGGTTGTAAATACGATTATGATGTCCTTTTGTGCCACAAAAACTCGGAGATCAACTTCTGATCTGGAGCCTGCTGGATTTTTGCCATGACGTAAACATGCGCGTGGCCTTTAATAACGGGCGTGACTTCCTGGTTCGTCTCACGCAGCCTCCGACGCGGAAGACAAACACGAAGCTCTGAGTTCCTCACAAAACTTACCGAGGCAAGACTACAAGGTAAACCTAGAAAATCTATGTTTTTATATCCAGATGTTGTAAGTGGCGTGTGTGGGATGGACCAGCTTGAAACTACATCAAATACATGACTAAGAGCTTTTCTTGGGATTCCTGACACACCTGTAATGTGGAGAAAGTGTTACGAAATTGCTCGCTGTGGGGTAAACTTGTCCTGGTCTGGGATGAGGATATTTTTGTGACTAACAAAAAGTATTCCAAGTTGTTTTTAATTATTGTTTTGTTTTGTTTTAGTATAAATGTTTTAAAAAAAAAAAAAAAAAAAAAAAAAACAAGCAACAAAAGACCTGTCAGTTGCAGTTTATTAGTTTCACCTTGCTAAAGCTAATCCCATATAACAATCATGCATTAAATCCTACTTTTATGGAGATTATAATGTCCACAACTTTATGATCATCTTGAACGCTGTGGTTTGTGCTACTGTTGAATGGTACTGTGTTACAGAGGGAAGTTTTAAAGCATTATATCTTGCATGAAAGTAGAATATTGCAGCGATGATGTATTAGACTGCATTGGTTTTAGTTATATGTTCCTGATAGACTTCATGCTATGTGCATATTTGCATCTATATCTTGCATGATAATCTAAAACCTAATACAAAACCTTTGAAGTCATTAAACACATTGCAACCAAAAAATCAAAAAGTAGAAGTTTCATTACATTTTAATTGGGGAAAACTTTTTCAACTAAATGCTATATTTGGAAATTTTGTTCAACAGTCAAGTTTTTAAGAAACAGTGAGCGTATGGTGACACATGCCTGATTTCGACAACCACTGGAATGCATTTCTTGCAGAAACTTAGTGTTGTGACTTCTTTAAATTAGGTTGAATCGATAGTACTCCAATGAATAATATAAGATGTGTGTTTATTAAAGTTATTTTTAATTTTCATTCAATTTTATCTCATCACATTTTTGAACTGTATGTATTTTCTCCCTGTTTTCCCAGGATTTCTGGTGAGGCCTGAAATTGTTCGACTGATCAGGTCAATATATATATAATCATGTGGCCAAATCAAGGTGAGATATCTACCATAACCAGCACATAATTACAATATTGTATGACTTGTTTTGTACCTGCTTTATATATAGATGTTCTGAGGCGAAAGGTGTACATGTGTGCTATTATCTATATCAGGTCATCCTCCACCAATGGGTCCACCAAACCCTGCCTACCCTCCTGGCTACAATCCTGCATATCCCACTGCACCTCCACAAGGAGTCTTCCCTCAGCCTCTGCAACCAGGATACCCGGCTGGCCAATTCCCCGCCGGTATGAACCCGGCCATTGGACCACATGCACCTCCAAGAGCAATGCCTTATGGAGCTCCTGGACTTCATCCTTATCCAATGGCTCCAGGCGGCTGTCCAGTGGTCCCTCCTGGAGGTGTCTACCCAGGTCCATATCCACACTCTCCAAAAGGGGGTAAACACAAAGGCCACCACAAAGGTCATCATCATGGAGGGTTAAATCCCATGGCTGGAGCTTTAGCTGGTGGAATGGCAGGGGTGGGAATGGGAATGCTTGGACACAAAAGCCACAAAAAGTTGAAGAAGAAGATGAAGAAAGCTCATAAGGCGCACAAGCATGGGCACCACAAACATGGCAAGGTGAGATTGGGTTTCATGTTAACACTGTAAAAATATATAGTATTTGTTTGAAGTAGCCCCTGCTGCAGGGGAAATAATATTGCTAGTACTTGAGCCCGTTCACACCCCTCTGCCTCAGGCCTTCAACTTTATGTCAGTGCTGGACTCATTTATCACCAAACAATACTAATGCAGTCATGGCTCAGTAAATGCAAAGTGCAGCAATAAGGATGCACAGAATCAATATGGTTTACAGTATACTTAAAATGCATACAGATTATTATCATTCAGGTTATTTATTCTGCCTTAAGATATCAAAACTGATCAACACTTTCCCAGACATGAAGATGATTTGTATGAAATCAAAATAGTACTTATGAAAAGTATAGTTGTTTGTTCTTTGTGCCCTTTGTGGTGAATATAGCGCTGCAACTACAGAATACTTTGTTGGATGCAACACAAATGTTTCAGTAAATAAGATGTAAGAAAATTTTGAAATTTGCCAGTCACAAGTTCCTGAGGTCCGAGGAGATTTTTGAAATGTGACTTTTGTCAGAAGTACTTGTAAACACCCCAAATTCACTTCACTATTACATGAGACCGTGAAAAGCAGGATTGCTTTGCTTTTGGGAGGTTAGAACCAGCAGAGTTTTGCATTTCTGTTCCTTGGAAAAAAAAAACTTAATTGGTAAACCAGTTAGTCAGAATTATTATACAGCTAATTAATCAGCTAATCATTTAGTTGTTTGAGCTCTAGTTAAATAGCTCTGCCTTGAGTAAGCATTTACAGAAGATAAATGTTTGTCTTGGTTAGTTTATCATATAAACACTGCATAACATTAATAGCAAACTGCTGCGAATGTTAGCCACCTTTATCAGCTTATGATGTGGCTCTTGTAAATATATCGTGTATGTGCAGTTCAGTCTACTTTTGGTAATTTAACACATAACTGTGGTTTAATTTTCTAGTTTACATAGTTGCTTTGACCACAGTGACTGTACTGTATTGTCAAGTTATCAGTTACCATGTTGACTTAAGGTGATTAAGGCAGATATGGTGTTTTAAATGCATTCAGTAGTATGGAGTGAAGCCGTAGAGTATAATGACATGCAGGCTGAAGAATAAACACATGTTGTCATGCTAATATTACAGTTCACATCAGTATCATCTTTAAAACTGCTGATATAGTATACAGGCAGCTGGGGGTTTTAGACAAGACCCATAACTCGATTTGGAAACCAAAATATAGCAGTAGGATTAAGGAACAGATGCTATATGCATACTTTTTCTAAAAAGAAACAAACAAAAAAGCTTATTTGATGGACTAGGATAAAATGGGAAAAAAAGATCTGTCAAGAAAGTAGCATATGATAAAGATACTTCTTCTAGTTGGCTGTGTTATGACTCATATGACCTTAAATACTTCCTGCATAATGGGAGGTTGTTTGCAGTGTATTAATAAAGATTTAACTGCAAAATTTGTATTCATGAAATGTAGCTTATGTTTGTGTTTGAAGCTGTAATTTCACCATATCAGACTATTAACTCGTATGTAATATTTTTCTTCACAGTCCTCCAGTAGCAGCAGTAGCAGCAGCAGCAGCAGTGACTCAGACTGAGGCCACGAGTTCAACATATACAGAAACGCTGCCTTCCAGACTCGCAGCCTAACCATTACCTACTAACACACAAGAGTAATTCTTGCCACTTTTAATGGGTTTTCTGCTGAATTACAGTATTTGATCATATCTTGCATGACCTTTTCATGACACTATATATGCACACGGCTGTTACTATAAACATCACTAGAACATTCATCTGTATTTCGAGCATGACTTAAAATTCATGCTTTGTTTTGGCTGTTTGGGGATGGTGGTTACATCTATGGAAGCCCGTTTCCGCCACTTGGAGAAAAGTCAAATGCTATCTCATAATTATGACTTAGAAACTAAGATACAAAGTCATAATTATGACTTACTATCTCATAATTTTGACTTTCTAACTCAAAATTATGAGATACAAAGTCATAATTTTGACTTACTAGCTCATAATTATGACATTCTATCTCATAATTATGACTTTCCAACTCATAATTTTGACTTAGTATCTCATAATTATGACTTAGTATCTCATAATCATGACTTAGTATCTCATAATTATGACTTTATATGTTATAATTACGACTTTATATGTCATAATTATGAGATCGTAAGTCATAATTATGACTTTGCGTCTCATAATTATGAGATAGCATTTGACTTTTTTTTTCCAAGTGGCGGAAATGGGCTTCCATATATATCAGATATTCTGCAGTTAGGATTTCTGTTATTATTGCTATTGTTTTTATGGTTTTATAATAAAAAATACATGCAAGTTAAACAGAAAATTCAGCACAATTGGGATGTATAACTACTTTGTTTTATGAACTAAAAAACAAACATACTGTATATAAAATGTTCTTGTTTGTATAGGAAGATTAACCTAGAAATGGAGAATGTAAGGGGAAATAAGTGTTCATACTTTGCCTATAGATTATTTTTCATCCAACTTGTTCACTACTGTACGTGACTGCAGAAAAAAACACTATTCTGCAATGCTTTATAGCTGCATTAAATGTAATTATATGTAAAGTTATATGTTCAATTAATAATTCTCAATAAATAGATCTACACGAAAAGTGTTTGTGTGTCATCCCCACAACAGTAAATAAATGTATAAATTAAGTTGCAATAAACATTACGCCCACTAGTGGCATTTTAAATAAATATTTTGTTGAAGTTTCTAAATGCATCACATTAAAAACATTGTAAAATCCAAAATAAATGATAAAGGTGATTGTGAATCAATATTTACTAGTGAAACGTGCTTGTCGGTTGTTTCCAATAGCAGACTTTTCCCGCTGTGACGTTTCAAACTAATGTAACAATGTTTGTGTTGCGCGCAATAAGTCTTATTTTTATTGCTGTCCTTTCATGTAACCTGCCATGTTGTAGCATCGAGTCCTGCAGATGTGCCGCTGTACGGACGCGCTTTTTAGCGAACCGTCGGGTCACACTCGGGGTGGGGTGGGGGGGTTTGTGATGGGTGAGAGGGGAAAGTTCAGAGGTTATAATTTTGTTGTCTTTGTGTAAAGGAGTGGAGCTCGATCTCACATCACTCTTCCCTCTTCCCCGAGTCCTTTCTAAACTCTCCCCCGGGTTTCTACCCTCCCGAACCTCTCCCCTTCTACCCTTACAACCCCAACCCTCCCCCCGATCACTTACCAGCGCACGAATCGGGTGAGTTTTATTTCGATGCTGGCTGTTTTTTTTATGTAAAATATTTGTTGTTATGATCAGAAGTAGCGGAAAGAAATCGCGCCCAGCAGCTAGCCGCAGCTGGTCTGGCGTGCTAACAGGCCGCATGATGATGAGCACGCAGTCTCCGTACGGAATGGTTCGGTTAGCTTAGCTAGCCACGGGAAGTTTAATTTGTATGCCACTTTAAAGAAACTACTGCCTTCTGTTCAGCGCTTTTACGTGATTAAAATAGGACCCAACTACCTTACCACGAGGGCGACAGATAATCAGTCAGCTGTTTGTAACGTTAACGAATTGAGCTAACTAGCTAGCCTTGCTAAGTAGCGCACGCATGCCCCATTCATTTCTCCAGCTCGGCGAGCAACCGAGATGCTAAGTGGCTAACAGACTTACAACTAGCTTTAATAGTTAAATGGTCGCACTCTAAACTAAACAACACCGCCAAAGTAAGCTATTAAGTATCTTCTTTTTTATACCGAACGCATTTGTGTATATGTTTTACGAAATATGTGTGTGACTGGTAATGAGGCGGTAATTGCCCGCACATTTGTTGATAAACTTGATTCACAGCTAATGATGAAGGCATCGTTAGCATACAAGCCATATGTTTTTCAGCCCGCATTCAGATGGATTCAACGCTAATTCATTTGTCGAAAGACGGATAACTTGGACTGGAGCAGCAGTGAGATGTTTGAAAATAAATGCACCCAACTAGCAGCATGTTGTTGGCACAGTAAAAGTAGCGCTTAGCATTTTTTCTTTATTCATAGTAGTACGCACCAGTATTATGAAGCATTAGCATAAACTGTGACCCAATGCATCATATACTTGTGTTTAGGTTTATATACACTACGGACGGATTAGTTGCCTTTTTGGAAAATCAAGTATAATCATCATGTATTTGCAAATTTGTCAATCAACCTCATACATTCAGCCAAAGGATGTACGAAGTCCGTCTTGACTGAATATAATGTGTTTGTTTGTCACGATTTGTAAGATAATTCAATTGTGTAAATGGGACCGGGAGGCTTTTAAGTACTTTATACTAAAGTATAAAGAGTCGGTGGCCTTGTAGTAAAGAAGTCTGCATCCTGCAAGAACATGTAGAGAAGGTTCAAATGATGTATTAGCCAATGGTACAATGTAAATACTATGAAGTATGCTATAAACCGTCATTTAATGCTATGGAGAGACATTTAATTTATACCTTGTTCACTATGTGTTGAGACAGCCTTAACATGGTGCATCTCTTTGTAGAATGTGGGTTAGTTACTGTGTCACTGTTCAGTCTTACCACATTATCATTCTTGGTGTGTAATGTGTGTTTTTTTTCCTGTGCCGCATAGATTCATCTCAGTGACCAAAGACCCCAGTTCTGTACTGACGACTGAGTTGCAGTTATGGACTCCGGTGTGATTGAAGGCGGACTCAATGTCACCCTCACTATTCGACTGCTCATGCATGGCAAGGTGAGGTCATCCATCAGCTGCTTGTGTCAGCATCCTAATAAAGTATGACGTTATATTTATGGAAATTAAGTCCCCACGGGACATATAAAGGGCAGGGATGAGTAGGGGTTTTGCCTTGATGATGGGATCTTGTCTCTGGAAGCATAGTAGAATGGTGTTTTCACTTCAGACTCTGTGGGAGCTCCCACATAAGGGACTGTGTAGGCCACACATCTAAATGTGTTAACACGTTGGTTATGTTGTGCTAAAACATAAATATGTACAGAGAGGAACATATTAACCCTGCATTGGATAATCTTTAAAAACCTACTGATCGTATGCGATTTCATCCAAGGTCTTAATATAGTCAATAGCACCATCTTGAGCCTGTGTTGGAGACAGAAATACTGCCTGTGCTAGAGAGCTGGGGTATTCGTGATGGATCAGCCAGCAATCAATTTAAAGACTACCAGTTTAAACTTTTGCAATGATGTTTGACCTATTTTGATCAGCAGGAAATCAGTGGGAGCATCCTTGTTAATCAAGCTAAAACAATCTTATCTCTTTCCCATTTTAGGAGGTCGGTAGCATTATTGGAAAGGTAAGCGTCTATGTAATAAATTTTAAAAAATTGATTGCCTGTAGTTCCTTGAAGATTTTTTGGTTTTAAATGCTAATGAATTTGATGGTTTCTCTGCTATTAGAAAGGTGAATCTGTGAAGAAGATGAGAGAAGAGGTCAGTCTTTTGTACGCATTTCTTTCCTATAATTTTGGTTAGCACAGAGTGTGTAATAGGCTACAGTTGTTAGATTTGCACAGTTTGTCATGCCATCAGCAGGCCTCAGATTGCATCTTTAATTCCTTGGTTTTCTCTGTGCCTGTAGAGTGGGGCTCGGATCAACATCTCTGAGGGCAATTGTCCTGAGAGAATCATTACTTTGGCAGGTCCAACCACTGCCATCTTTAAAGCATTCTCCATGATCATTGAAAAGCTGGAAGAGGTGGGTTTCGATTTCTGCTGACTAATTGATTTGCAGGTCAGCAGTGACCAGCCTGAACATAAACTGGATTAACTTAAGTCTTCATATTTTTGCCAGGATATTAGCAGTTCAATGACAAACAGCACAGCCACCAGCAAGCCCCCAGTGACCCTACGCATTGTGGTGCCTGCCAGCCAGTGTGGGTCCCTCATTGGGAAAGGTGGCTGCAAGATCAAGGAAATTCGAGAGGTATGCATAGTGAACAGCACGTTATGTAAAAAGCCCCCTAAAAAACAACAAAAAAACCCAATGTGAACTGCATTACCTTCAGCTTTAGCTGACTGGCACATTTCTAAAGTAATTCCATTATAGGGAACAATGTTGATATGCAACAGTTCGTGATCTAATTTCCCTCCATTTGTTCGTTCCAGTCAACCGGTGCTCAGGTACAAGTGGCAGGAGACATGCTCCCCAATTCCACAGAGCGGGCCATCACCATTGCTGGCACTCCCCAGTCAATAATTGAGTGTGTAAAGCAGATCTGTGTGGTCATGCTTGAGGTAAGTGGAAAGCAGTCAATCAGAATCAGAAAGCCGATGAAGTGGCAGTTGTCCACATGCATTTATTGATATGAGATATTGCAGGGTCTGAACTTTTGGCTGCTGTGTGTTCAGTATAGACAAGGCATCTCTTCAGCTAGTTGATATAATATTGTAATGATGTTGCAGAAACACTATAGGAAATATACAGGCTATTATACTGAAGATATCATTTGTCTTTCATACTGGCTATGGAGGGCAAAACTACTCTGCTAATATGACAACAAAGGTATTAATGTATTAACTCATACTTTGTCTCCTGCACAGTCTCCCCCTAAGGGGGTCACTATCCCCTACCGACCCAAGCCTTCAGGATCACCCGTCATCTTTGCAGGCGGACAGGTACATATCACATCTCAGACGGACACAGGATTTGTTTTGGGTTGCATTTGTTGCCACAGTTGTCTGTCATTTGAGTTTCTATCACTGAGATGCATATTTGATGATGCATTTTATTATGTGCTTGGGAATCTCGATGTGTCACGAAAGGCAACTTAACTCAAAATAAGATGATGAAAAATCCAGTGTTAGTACTGGTTTATGACTGGGAAAGAGCCTTGTTTTCTCTTTAATGAGTAGCTGTTGAAGGTATTCAAGTTTAGAAAACTGTTGTGACAAGAGCTGCCTGTGCTAATTGTTTGAAACAACTTTAATACTCTGATCAGAAAAGATCTGGCCTAAAGGCACTTTTTGTACAGGGCCTTGTCTTTGTATGATTCCCCAGAGTTTCTTTGTTTCGAGCGTTAGTTTTCAGAAGTGAGGTGGCCTATTTCCCACTAATGTTGGTCTAAACCAAAACGCTTTCTGGTGCTTGTTGGCCTAACATTATTGTATGTTACTAAATACTTTTTTTATTCTTTGGAGGAAAAAAAAATCTCTTTCTCTGATTTTTCTACTGTAATGTCTGCAAGGGTTTCTCTTTTCCCAGAAATGTGGAGACTTTGGACAAGACATACTTGTTGATATACTTTGATACCATTAGTTCAGAGGAGGCTTTGATCTGTTGGAGCTTTTGAGAGTTTCTTGTTTATCCTGAGTGACGTAGCGGGAAACCAAAGTCGCCCGACAACATCAGATGTGAGGCCTATGAAAGCTTTGTTTTCATTTGTTTCAGGCATATGCCGTACAAGGACAGCATGCGATTCCACAGCCAGATGTAAGTGCAGTAGAATTTTACATGACCCCCACCATTCCCACCCATAATTACAACTGTCTTCTCCCAAATTGTGTAGCCGCCCACGTGCCCATACCACGTTTCGTCTGTAACTGTAGCTAAACTTGCCCCTGTTTTTTTTTTCATTTTGCCCTCCTTTGACCTACTCATCAGATTTTTTTTAGAGCAGCACTACAGTACTTCATATTTGTATAGATCGTGCATTGACTGGCTGTCAGTTAATTAAGCTGACATTTGTTGTTTGCATTTGTCCAGATTCTCCACTGTTCCATGAATAATAATCGGTTCCTGCTGCTCACTCTTTCCTGTTTTTCCCTTTTGTGCTGTCTGTCTCACATGTCTTGTTCATTAGTCTGTCCTAGATAAACATATTCTCTTTTTTCCCCTCCCCTTTCATTACTACTTTGTTCTCTGGCCACTTGTCACTTGATTCAATTAATCTCTCTCTCTCTTTTTTAATGAGTTTCATTAGAAGCATTGGATGTGATAGACCATAAATAATTAGTCTTACCTACCAGTGAATATTGGCTTATACAGTTTAAAAATATGTTTGTTTTTTTTCCTAAGGCCCTTAAGCAGACCGATTCTATTTCTGCAATTAGCGTGTCATTGCTTAGAGCAATTTTTGTAAATTAAAACCAAACTGTTTTCATAAAAGTGAGACATAAACATAAAATCTTTTCCTTAACCCTCTGAACCCCAAAACCTGTTGGCGTGTTTGAAAGGAATTTTGCCAAAACTACAACTTTATCAGAGCCAGAAACTGTGGAAACAAACTATCATATTCTCAACCTTCTATGGGCCTCAAATTAATCTCGTGTGAGGTATAGTTCAGTCGGCAAACTTAACCAAGCGTATAATCGCAACATTCAATTGAAATCACTTCATTTTACAAGTCTTATTTCAAAATTTGTCCACAGTACGTTCTTTGTACTTCAAGTCAAAAAGTCTGAGTTCCTCAGCACAATGTTAAAGCCAAAAATGAATCAGTCACATGACAATAATTTAGGGACTTTTTGACTGATTGGGGCTGAACTGCTGGCTGTGTTGACACAGAGCGGATTTGAGAATATGAAAACAAATTAGTTGTATAATCTCTATCGTATGAAGAGCCACAATTGTTCTGACATTGGTAACACCTGTGGGTACTTACACAATTTTGCATGTGTTGTTCAGATTTAATTTTTCAAATGGCATTATAGCTGTATCATACTACAGGTGTCTCTTTGAGTTCTCTTTACTTCCAGCAATGGTGCTTCTGTTTCTACAGATGTACAGAACTTATGTTGCAGTAAAATATGAGCCCATAGTGAGTAAAACTTTGAGAAGAGATAATAGTGCCCAGGAATCACTTGGGGTTTAGAGGGTTAAGTGCATCCTTCCAGCTATAGTGGTGATTCTGGTACAGTGTGATGCTAAGTTGAGACTGTCTTCAGTTTATGTTCAGGTCTTGTATTGGTGTTGGTTAGGAAATCCCCTGCATATTGAGAGCTTCCTCCCTTGTGTATTGTGACTTTGCCCTGACCCTGAAGACTGCAAGAAAGCTTTACCAAGAGATGCAACCTGGAAGGTTTGGGGTACCCCACATAGACAAGTCATAAAACACACTGATTGTCAGACACCTGTGATCCACGTAGAGCTTTGTGAAAGGACATGAGATCTATACACCACAAAATTGAGTTGTGTGTGTGTGAAATCTTTTTTTTTTGGAGGTTCTATGTGTACCTGTCTGTACTGACTGTGAATTTTGTTCTGTTCTCCCCTCTTCCTGTGTTTCCCATTTCCTCCATCTCTCTCCCTGCCTCCTCTCTCACTCTCACAGTCTTCCTCTGCTGCTATCTCTCCACAGCTCACCAAACTTCACCAGCTGGCTATGCAGCAGAGCCCCTTCCCCATTGCACCAAGCAACCAGGGATTCACTGGTATGCAGCACAATAAGGCCCACTGGCTTTCAATGCAATGTTTTACCTGGCCATGCTCAAATCTTTTCATTTTTTTTGGATCAAACACATAATTACTGAAAAAAAGGAGGAAGGAAAAAGACACATTCACACAGCATGTACTGCTGAAGTTAAGAGCTGAAAGATAAACAGTTACTGTTGGCGGTAGCGATCTCACACACTCAGGAGATTAAATAGGTAAAATCTCATTTGTTGTCAGATTTACAGATTTAACTTGAATATCTGTAGAAAATAGGTGAGCTTTGTGAAATTCTTTTTTTTTCTTGAAACGGAGTGGTTTATGTAATGTGTGAAAGAGTCTGTTGCACATGGATGAATAACTACATATTTTAATAAATGTTCAGAACGTTTTATCTTTTAGAGTACACTGAATTGTCAGAAAAATGGAACCCCTGTGTGTTCTATTTTGTTTTGTACCCGACCGCATTATATTGAAAGCTGCATTTAATATTTTCATATCTGTAGCTAAAAAATCTTGAGTGTCACAACTTCCCTGTTGGCATTTGAAGCTTATTCACTCCAGTAACTTATATTTTAACGTAGTAATTGTTAGCTTTTATGCTCATTTGAGTGATTTTTTTTTTTCATTTTCTCTCTCAGGGATAGATGCTTCTGCTCAAACCAGTTCTCATGAGATGACCATTCCAAATGATGTAAGTTCTTCAAGAAGTTTGTTTTATCAAAGTTTGCCTTGTTAACTCATGCAATGTGCTTATTAATAGTATGTAAAAGGGGGACTAGACGGCTCCAAGGTCGTATTAAGCCTTTTTTGACTCCAGAGTGAGCTGTGTGAAATATGATTGCTGCAAGTGATATCACTTCAACAGTATGGGTTGACTAGTAGTGAAGGGTTGTAAAGCAGTGTGCTTACCAGACATCTGTAGCCTGCTCATCTCTGCTGGAGGCTTCAGTAGCTGCCACAAGAAGGAAGAATCAGTGGGATGAAAGTATCTCCTCTCATGCTGAACAGATTTTGATCTTTTTATATTTTTTCCGTCAATCATGAAACTGACAGTATTAAAGGAGCCCAATGCTAAATCTGTGGAGTACTCTTTTTATTCTGCTCCTGCTGACGACCTGCAAAAACAGCACTAATTGGTATTTGGCCACTTTGTGTGCTTAGTGTGATGTACATTTTTGAGGTGCACATGTTCATTAGATTCATGTCGTCTGACCTGTTAACTCTCACGTTCTGCACCTCCACAGCTTATTGGGTGCATCATCGGCCGCCAGGGAGCCAAGATCAACGAGATCAGGCAAATGTCGGGCGCCCAGATCAAGATTGCAAATCCAGTGGATGGGTCGACTGACCGCCAGGTTACCATCACAGGCTCACCTGCAAGCATCAGTCTGGCGGAGTACCTCATCAACGCCAGGTGAGATAATCCAGAAAAGTACACCAACTCCAAACAGACGATTGATTTAGTCACTGACTTCAGACAATCAGAGCTGTGCTGCATTTAGTTTCAATTAAAATCTAAGTATTTATCCTGCACTAATACAATTTGGATAAAATTGTTGTTTATAAATGTGTAAAGAAAGTTCGGCCTGCCTGAAAGTTTTGTTGTAATCCATAAAAGTAAAATAGTTTCTGTTCCTAAAACCATGCAAATTAATAACTCGTCTACCTGCATCGACTTTTATAGTTTGCATTTGTGTGCAGATCCAAAGGATTCAGTTAATGTCATTATTTACATCGTCACGTTGATGTTTGCTAGCTTTCTGTCAGTCTGCGCTTGTGTTGATTCCCTGTTTCTGCCCTTTTACTCCCACATCGATCCATCACTAGATGTGATTCTTTTCTTCTCTTTGATTTTGAATTCATACATTAACTTCCTAAGAAGCTTGTTGTCTTGTTGTTGTTTTGGTCACATCGCTTAGTGATTTTCCCCCACACCCCACCCCATCCCTCCTCCTACCCCCGACCCCTGCCCACCCATTGCTCACCAGCCTGCCCTGTGACCCATCCCGACTGTGTTGTCCCTCTCTCCTTGTCTCTCTTTCTACAGTGTAGAGTCCTCTAAACCTCCTCCCTCCTCCTCCTCCTTGAACCCTGAACAGACCAGCCTGTGCCCTCCCTCCACCTCTACTACTACTACTACTACCACTACTACTACTACTACTACCACCACCTCCTCTGCTGCTACCTCCTCCTTCTCTTCTTCCTCCTCCTCCTCTTCCTCCTGTGTGGTGCCCCCCACAGCCTCCATCCCTCTATCCTTGTTGGCTCCAGGGCCGCCTCCTCCCTCCTCTTCCTCCTCCTCTTCCTCCTCCACTGATTCCCTGCTCCCCAGCTCTCCTGCCTGTGTGTCGAGTCTCCTCAGTCTCAAGCCCCTCCCTCTCCTGGCCCTCCATGTTGTCAGCGGGGCCAGTAACCCCGCACACCCAATCCCCACTGAGCCCAAAATCGCCCCAGAGCTGGGCTCCAAGTCTAAAAGGCGAAGGCTCTCCCCTTACTAATGAAGGAAACATAAGTCATCTACTACTGAAGTACTGACAATGCTCTTTGTTGTCTGTACCTGCACTTGCTTTTGTATCTGGCTGTGCCATGCCACGCTTACTACAGAAAACAGCCCCTTGTTATAAAGCCAGAAAGCTGGTTGATGCCATATTTATAAAATAGATACCTGTAGCTTGATTTCACCTGTCTCCTAAAGAAATTACATGTTGAGTGCATTATATTTTTAAATGACTTTGAACTTAGCATGGACAGGGAATTATTTAGCTGATTTACTGAAGCATTTCTCTCTTTGTGTAAGCTCTGCTCAGGTAGCGGCTCTCCTTAAGATGTCACATTGTATTTATGGGAGTAGTTTTCTTCTAGTGAATTTTCAGTGACTGTTGTTAGCGAACATATTGGAGTGTATCATGATGACTTTTTTTGTTTATTTTGCTTATGTAAGAAACAACTGTAATTTCAATTCATAGTAACTGTCCTCAGGTATGAAAGCCACCGAAATAGCACATTAGGTCATGGTATTAAAAATTCTGAAACATTCATCTGCTTCAGCTTAACACGGCTTCATTAACAAACCATTAAAGAATAACTTGACATATTGCGCACTGTTGTATTTACCTTCTTGCAACGAGCTAAATGAGAAGATCTCATATATGCCTGTTTTAGTATAAAGCTAGAAACCAGTAGCTCATTAGCTTAGCTGACCATAAACACTGGAAATGGAGGGGGCAGCTAGCTTGGCTCTGATCATGGATAACCAAAATCTGCCTACCAGTTGCCAGGCAACCAGCAGAAACTGCAGGAAGTTAGTTTTCCCAGCCAAGAATTAGTCTACCACATGGCTTCCCTAAATACAGAAAATTGTCATGTATATATTTATTTGGTTTTTTTTGTACGACTTAGCAAGATGAAAATCTTAATTAGTGATCTTTAGAGGTGCTTGTACGGTCTTGTAAGTCTCTTATCTGTTAATTAGAGCTGCTATAAGAAATTTAATAGCTCGAGTCCTTTAAAAAAAAATACATTTTTAGTGTTGAAAATGTGCAGTTTGTCTATGTCATGAACGATAGTAAACTTAATAGCTGCAGATATTGACTGTTGGTCAGAGTATATAACTATTAGCAGACATCTGATTGGGCTTTGGACTTTTTTTCCCATTACTGTGTGATATTTTACATACAAAACAGCTCATCAAGAAAAGCCCCGACTGATCGATGAACAAAAATACTAGATAAATTTAGCAAATTGTTGTTTGCAGTCCTTCATAGGAGAGAGCCTCGCTTGCCGTTTCCTCTTGTTTGCGGTGTTGTCGCAAAGCTGAGCTTCATATTTACCCAAAAACGTGAGATGTTTGGATCTTCTCATCTAACTCCTTACTATTTCTTTAACGGAGCTCCATTGCCAAGCTAATAAAAATCAGTTTAGGTCTGACTTTGAACATTTATCATTGACAGTTAGAGCAGCCAAACTGGACTTCTGTCTGTTTATATATGAGAGCGTAATTTTCCTGGTTTATACGTCCAGATGATCTCCACCTAGAGAATTTTATTCTAATGATGTAATGTACAGTAAATGATGTTGCTTATCTTGTCTGTCTGATTGCATGCCTTACTCTCTCTCCCTCCCTGCTCTCCGGGTGTCTCTCTGTCTGTTTCTCCAGGCTTTCCTCTGAGGCCACAGGACTGGCAGCCAACTGATAAGACACTGCATCTGCACTAAATCTCACTTTTATATCATCGGCTACCATAAAGCAGTCAATGCAACTATCCAACTTAAGAGTTTATATATTATACCGCCTCTTCCTCATTTGAAATCATATCAACCGCCACTGATTTGATCCGCTGAGCTCATTATTTATTTTCTTTGTTTTGGTTTTAGTCAAAAGAAACAAACAATTCGGTTTTTAATTCCCTTTTTGGGTCGAGTTGGAGGTTTTAATGATTTGTGATTAGACTTTTTTTTTCTTTTTCTGACGGGTCTCTCGCTCTCTTCCCTTTTCTTTCTTTGCCATCACAGATGAGTAGAGTTGGAAAACTCTGAATAGGCATATAGATTTAGTTCTGTACAGTCAGTTTTTTTTCTTTCAAACCGAAAAGACAAAAAATAAAAAAAGTATCAACAATAAGAATAGAGTGACTGTTTTATTCTGTGTTTATATACGCCCCCTTTTTTTCTCTCTCCCAGTTCCACCAGTCAGTCTGTCCATTTCCTGTCCATACTTACTTGCTTTTAGTAAAACACAGCATCCTCCCCCCTTTTGTCACATTTTTCAATCGAAGTGCTTGTAACATGGATTACACTTGTGTCACTGATGAGAATACGTAGCTGTACATGCACTGTCACTGATTATATTTGGTTATGATGACAAATGTTCTAACACTCACAGATGAATTTATCCAGATAATTTAAGATGTGTATTATTACGCATGTCAGTTTTGCCTCCCTCTACATGTCATTCCTGTTTTCCCCTCTTCTCCTGGTCCTGAGATCATGTGTTGATATTTTGCTGGGATGGGAGGTTTTTGGGGGTTTGGGATCAGCTCAAGGGATTGGAAGTAGAGGGTTGCCCTCGCTTTTTTTGTAAAGACTGATATATATATATATACACTATTAAAAAAAAAAAAAAAAAAAGTTGGAATATTTGTTTTAAATGGAGGAAATATTTTTTTTTAACTACCAAAGGGGGATTAACTCCTGGACACTGACTGATCTGTCTATTAAATGTGATGAGGCTGAAACCTTTTATGCTCTGGAATTAGACAAAGAAAGGGTTGTGAGTTAACACTAGTTTCCTGCTCTTTGCTTTGCTCAAGTCAGAATTTATTTTATTTTTTATTTGCAGGAAAGAAAACAAAATAAACTTCTGTGCACGTTTTTTGAGACTGTAGACCTGGGTGCCACAACATTGTTTAAAAAAAATCCAGAAATAAAGATGTGAAATGCTCAAACCACAAACCATCTTGAGAATTTTGTCGCCGCCTAAAGGGTATTGCAAACACGAGTTGAGATTTTACAAGTTTGATTTTATTTTAAATTGTTTCTTAAATATATTTATTGTACAGTTACAATAATGCAGTATAAAAAGAAAACATTTCAGTCCATGTGGGGGTTGTTTCAATCGGCTTCACAGGAAACACAAGTACCTCCATGATCAAGACACTAGAGGGCAGTAGTTTTGCTTTTTGGCAACATTTTATCCTGCCGGAGGACTTCTAGCTTTAAATCTTGGGGGCACAATCAGTTAAAAAAATGCTCTATAAATGTAAACTTTAAAACATAACACCTGATTTGAAAAGCAAAAAAAAGCTGCCATTTCTAGCTTATTGAGTGCGACCTGATCAGTCGGAGATGAATGGAACGGGATGTAATGTGCTGTTGTACAGTCAGATTGAAGCATATTCAGAAGGCTTCTCAAGGGACATAAATGGATCAACGTCAGGGTTTTATATATTTTGTTATGATGGAGCCCTTGCACTTATGTGAAAAATGACCAACAGATGGTCTAGATTTCAGCTGGTGAGGACAATGTTAAGGTGAACGTTGTGCAAACTAATAAACAATGCGAGCTTGTAAAGCTTCACTGTCTCTAGGTTAAATTGGAAAAATTCTGCAAATAATAATGACAAGGTCCTGATTTTATGAGCTGGAAAATCTTCCAAGTTGGGGTTCAACATTTTATTTTTACTCCACTGAGTAAGCCAAAGAGTCTTGACTGACTGCTCTGTGATTTCATTTGCTAAAACCAAACTAAAAACCATAATATAGACTCAAGGGCGTTTGCATAAAGGGGACGCGTACTTTTAATTTGACTAAAATGATCTAAACTCACCATATCAGGCTATGATTGGGCTGAGTGAGACAGATAACAATGAATGTAAGCATATGTAATTTATTCTGAGATCTGTGTCGGTGTTTTGTGTCCCTGTCATACACATGCCTTCAGCCATTAAACTGCAGTGTTTAAGTGTCTGCCTGCAGTCTTTTGTTTGTTGCATTTCTCCCTCTATGGATGGATCTAACGTTTCATTTTGACTTGAATCACAAGCAATGACAGTGCTTTTTTAATGATATATACACCCCCAAATGCCCAGAAAGGGATTTTCAAACTGGTATTGCGTTTTAATACAGTAAACACTGCAATACTAAGTAAAAAGTAAAACAAAAAAAGCTTATCTGCCCCTTATGAACCCAGCTATGGAACCATGGCAGACATTTTGTTCTTTGTTCACATTTTGCTCCTCTTTTTTTTGTTTTATCCGTGTTTTGATGCTCATACATGAACAGCAGCTACAGTACATTCTACTACCATAAACTTCTCGAGGTTCAAATAGAATAGTGCCACCTAATTAGAAACATCAGCACCTTAAATTATACAATCTCACATTTTAAAAATTTGTTCATTTTACAACATCACATATTTACATTAATATCAAAACACAGGAGTAGAAAATGGAAACGGAATCCACGATGCAAATATAAATAAAAAATGTAAACACAAATGGGATGTAAACAATGCTTCAAAAAATGAATTCATTGTAAAATAACAATAAATTAATCTGTGCATAACGTTTTGAGAGGAAATGTATTATGACACAATGATTGAGAAAATCTGTACATTTCATAAATTTAGTGCGAGGAACAACATCAGTGGCTGCCCCAGACAGTTAAACTTTAAAATGTTACAGAAGCCCTGAAGGAAGTTCATGTTTTCATATGACACAATGTGAAATTAATGAAAATATGAAAGTATGTGACTTAACACATACTTTCATGATGGAGAGAAAAGTAAAAAATAAACAACGTGGAAGGTGATGGGAGACATTACTGGACAGTCTGGTTATTGGCCTCTATGACTGAGGCCTCTTGCTGAGGTGTCCTTTGATGTTTTTGCAAAGCTGACCTTGCTATGGAGAGAACACACAGGGGGCTGTTCTGTCAGCTCGGCGAGTGCCACAATTCAGTTTCACATCCCTGTGATGCATTTACTTCAAAAGAGAACAGGATTTTTTCTTTTTTTCCCCCTCTCAGGATATCAGTTTTTTTAAAATACAGACCTTTTTTGCCTGCCTTTCTGCAATGTCCCTGATCATGCCTCTGGGTTGTCTAAGGTCTGTTCGAGGTATTCAGAAGCCAGATCTGTGGGTGTTTGAGTGGGTTGAGGTGTCAGGTTTTCACCAGCTGGTTGGAGGTTGGCAGGGCTCTGCACTGCATGAATGATCCAACTCTGCACTGTCACAGTCTGAGTCATCATACAGGCCCTGGTAGGGAGGAGAAGCATGAAATACCTGAGTTAGAACAGATTCTTTAATAGTAGTGTAGTGTTAGGTTGCCATGTTGTGTATGTTAGTATCTAACAGTAGTAAATATTTGTTTAGCAACAGTAGCATGTTGGTACACTGTTTACACTGCCGTTCAAAAGTTTGGAGTCACTTAGAAATGTCCTTGTTTTTGAAAGAAAAACCGTTTTTTCAATGAAGATAACATTAAATTAATCAGAAATACAGTCTAGGCCAGGGGTAGCCAACACGGTGCCCGCGGGCGTCTGGTTGCCCGCAGAGACCATGTGAGTTGCCCCTGACACGTGACATGAAATTCCTTATAAAAAATATAGTTGCTGTCCTTTTTAAATAAAAAATACTTAAATTAATGCAAATTTTAAATTACAATATTTATTTATTTAAAAAACAAAAATGTCTTCGGTGTAAATGAACTTCAACCTTGTCCGAGTCAGAGTTCACTGCGCATGTCAAACCACCACGTCACTCTTTGCTGAAGCTTCCGGACGCAGACACTTTGGGAAACTACATGTGGTTTTTACCCCCAAAACATGACAGAGAAGTGAAAGAGAAAACACTATTTTCACGATGACTGGGAGGAAGAGTTCTTTTTCACGACAGTGAAAGATAAATGTATGTGTCCTGTTTGCGGGGCGACTATTGCGTCGGCAAAGCGGCACAATGTGGAGAGACTACGTTAGCCGCTACAAAGCTTCCATGCTAACTAGCCATGCTAACTAGCCACCTGGTAGCGCACATAGACTGTATGCGCACTACGGACAGGAAAACCCGGGACTTAAAGGCAACTTTGGCATCTACTACTCGGGGAAAAGTTTCTTCGTGGAGAAAAATGTACCATTAGAAAAGCTTGTTTTAATGACGATGGACGAGACTCCTCCATGACGGGTCGCCATGCAGGCTTCATTGTACGATGCAGAGGTGATCCAGACTTCCCAACATTCCTACATTACCACTGCATCATTCACCAGCAGGACATATGTATGTACAAAAGTGGCTGGATTTGATCATGTGATGACTCCTGTCATGAAGATCATAAATGGTTCCAA
The DNA here is from genome assembly GCF_022539595.1 of Amphiprion ocellaris. Taxonomy (NCBI): domain Eukaryota; kingdom Metazoa; phylum Chordata; class Actinopteri; family Pomacentridae; genus Amphiprion; species Amphiprion ocellaris. The sequence continues at coordinate 33,224,871 of NC_072770.1, forward strand.
AGCCAAACAACCAGGACATTGAAGGTGCTGCTGGAGGAGCTGTCAGCTGAACATGATGATCTGTTACTACACACAGAAACCCCATGGATCAGCAGGGGACCAGTTTTGCAGCGTTTTTGTCACTGTTGGCCGAAATCAAAGAGTTCCTGCAATCCAAAGGGGAAGACACCTTGCTGCTTGAGGACACTGAGTGGATTCTTGCCCTTGCATTTCTGGGCATCACTGGGAAACTGAACTATCTGAACTGTGAGCTGCAAGGTAAAGGTAAGACATGATAAGCTCTGCAATGCCAGGCTTCCCACTAACACACATTTACAGACAAAGAAAGAGGTAACATGTTGTCATTCAAAACACCGTGCCATTACACAAAAATGTGAAAAATAATTTGTTGAAAACATGTAATGATTTGTTGTTATGATCTGTTAAAAATGTTGCAATGCTGGTGAAAAATGCTGGTGATTAGTACTAATGTGATAAGATTCATTTCAAAATGTGAAAGAGTTGATTTTTTTTCTTACATAACTGATAATTTGTACAAACATGGGACAGAGTTCATGAATTGTTCAAAAATGTTACAAAGGTAGTGGTTTGCACAAATGAAGCCTGATTTGATGACAGTTAATGATTTCCTAAAAATGATAGAAGTAACAATTTGCCCAGAAATGTAACTGGTGTGATTTTGAACAAAATGCTGCAAATATGCTGATTCGTACAAAACTGCCAAGAAAGATATTTACCAAAGTTTCAGAGATGGGATACCTCTGACTTTTAAATATTGGAACAGATTTCCATATGTGTGTGTGTGTGTGTGTTTCCTACCGTCATTGTTGTGGAAATCGTTGTTAATAATTATTGTAAGGAATAATTAACATAAATGTGATCAGACAGTCTCTTTACATATTATTTTCATTATTATTATTATTGTTTGAAGATGATGGCGCAAGTTTGCTATTGAGGAAGTTTGTATCAAACAAGGTGCCCTTCGTACTACTCAGTACCCTTGAAGTTGCTCTCAGGTTCAAAAAGGTTGGTGACCCCTGGTCCAGACATTGGTAATGTGGTAAAAGACTATTCTACGTGCAAATGGCTGGTTTTTAATGGAATATCTCCATAGGGGTACAGAGGAACATTTCCAGCAACCACCACTCCTGTGTTCTAATGCTACATTGTGTTAGCTAATGGTGTTGAACGGCTAACTGATGATTAGAAAACCCCTTGTGCAATTATGTTAGCACATGAATAAAAGTGTGAGTTTTCATGAAAAGCATGAAATTGCCTGGGTGACCCCAAACTTCTGAACGGTAGTATATTTAAGCAGCTGTTCTGTCTCTGTCTGTTCATCCACTCTTCTTTAATTTGTTGCCTACCTCATAATTACGGTCGTTAGAAACGAGCTGCGTTTTGACTTGTTGCAGAATAGCTTCCTTTTCAGACAACCCGTCAGAGCCCAGTTGGGTCGGGTCAGATGGGTCAGCAGGAATCTCCGAGCCCTGAGACAGCAGGTCGTCGCTCTTGTCGTCTAGACGTTCGTCGGTGTTGGTGCTGACTACGTCGGGTGTGCCGCTGTGGGAGTGGTCAGTAGTGTTTCCCTCTTCACCGTCCGAGACCGATAAGTTCTCTGAGCTGAAGGTTGACAGGGACTGGCATTTGGTGATGCTCACAGGCCGCCTGAGTGTGTGTAGAATAAGACAGAGGGCATGTATTAGAAATATTCATAAGTAAGAGACTAAAAGAATTGTGTTGAAAAATGACCTGGACAAAAATTATGTGACACTAGTCATGATAAAAAGCTAAATTCCACATCTAGGTTTCTTTCTTCTCAGTCACATTGTGCATAACAGTGTGGAACTTACAAAGTCACAACGACACATATTTACTTGTGCTCTAATTCCATACTAAATGCAAGGGAGTGTCAGTGTGAACTGTGCTCATACTGGAAAAGTGGCAAAATAAATGATACTAAACTAAAATATTCTGAGTGCTCTGTTGATGTACATTATGGTGCCAAAAAATGCAATGCACAAAGGAAATGTAGGAGCTGTGACAGGCAGGGAAATTACCAACTTTATGTGGTGATGAGCTCAAATCAAGGAAAAATAAACATTACATTCTAAGTCTCATTCTTAAATTTTATTGGCAGTAACATTTTCATCTATTGGCTTTGGGGGGAAAAAAGGAAGTTTAATTAGAATACTTGTGGATTATTTCAAAATCAAACACTGAAAACTCTAGACTAAAAAATGGACACAGTCACAAAATTTGGAGTTTTACAAATATTTTTAAATACATCAAAACATATTTAATGCTAAATATGCCTTTTTGCATTTACAGTGGGTGAAATTAAATTAGCCTAAAAAACAGTACTGGGACAAAAGACAGGTGTATGCTATGCATTCTACAACGTGGAGTGTTGCTTTTGTTGTGACTTTTTTTAAATTAAATGTGATATTGCCAGAAATTGAAGGCTATTTTGGAGGAACTGCTCCTGTTCGAGGCCATCGTGACTCAACATTGTTCTTCTTTCCTTGCCACAAAGTGGAGCTCTAGTCTAAGGAGCTGTGTGTCAACCAACATTTCTCAATTTTAAATTGCCATATTTTAAAGGTAAAATCAAAATGTAATCAGGTGATACTTGACAAACATTAATGTTATTTCACAGTTTTTCTAATGTAAACTGGGATCATTATAGTGACTTATTTTCTATAATCTCTTTATGTAATCCTGATTACAAGTAATCCTTTAGAACTCAACCCTGCCCGTTAGAATAAAACTTTGAAGATAGATGATTTATTGTGTCGCAGCGCAGGTGTTTTCAGTTATCGTGCCTGATTAACTCTCTGCTCAGGCTGAAAATGGATGCAGAGAGTGGAAGGCACGTCAGTGTCTGGTTATGTGGGGATTTGAAGTGTAATTCTGGATTTGTGTTTGTTAGATCAACATTTAAATGTTTCGTATGGATGCACATATGGCATCATAAATACAGTAAGTGTTAGATTAAACCCCTGAAACACTTATCTCTATCAAAGTTACATATTTAGAAGGAGAGGAAATGCTCAGAGACATGGTGTTGACTGATTATTTCACTCATGATACACTCTCCAGCACTTAAAACATCATATGTGCATGTTAATACGGTAAAGCCATGAATTTCACTGTAGGAGGTCTTTAAATAAATATATTTGATGTATTTAACTCTTCTTACCGTCTCCTTGGCAGCTCCACTTCACTGTCCACTTCTCCTTCCTCTTCCTCCGAAGACACTCCACGTCTCTGTGGAGGAAATTATAAGAAGTTATGTTTCAGTGTACAATAGTTAGACTTACACCTGCCAAGATTCCTGGGATTCACAAGTCTGAAGTTTTGGATTGTCCTTTGAACATATTTACACTCAGAACATTGAGTCTGGCATCTGTATAAGTGAGTTTTACCAATAGAGTGATGGTGTTTGTATTCATCAGGTTAAAGATCAAACGATTTTGACTTCTGGACTTTCTCAGTTATACAATGACATCATCATAAGGCAACGTTTGTACTCATGTTTGTACTGATGCTGATTGGTGAATTGGTACCCACTTGTTACCAACTGCAGCAACAAATGAAATCAAAATGGTTTGATTTCCCCGAAGTATTTCCCTGCTAATTAATCTTTGCTCCCTTTCAATGTATGAGTCAAAGTGATTTTGTGGAACTGGGTCACAAGAGAACAGTGAGTGCTGTTGGAGTCTCACCTGACTGCGTGTGACTGCCGCCCTGTAGAGCAGTGCTGCAGGTGTGAGGCGTTGACTCCTGGGTGAGCGCGTGATCACCGTCCCGTCCTCCTTCTCCTCACCCTCGTGGGGCACGCGAGGGTTCCCCAGTACAGACGTCCTCCCTGCGGCTGCTCCTCTGCCACACGGAGAGTCAGGACTGCTGGAGAATGGAATAGATGCTGCATCCTCGCTGGGCGTGTCGCTGCGTGGAGGCGTTTCTGCCAAGTCATCAGCCCCTAAACCCACGTCGGGCCCCTCCTCAGGCCCTCCAGTCCTTCTGCTCTCTCCCAGCCCAGCTGAGGCGCTCTGACTGCCCGCTCTGTCGAGTCCCTGCCTCAACTGCCCCATCCTCCGGCCTTCAGCCTCCAGGGTGGTTGAAATGAGGTCAGGGCTGGAGGAGGACATCTTCTTGAGCAGCAGGTCATGCTGCAGGCCCCTGAGGGCTGCACTGGGGTCTAGGTGGTGCTTGCTGCTGGAGACAGACGAGGTGGCGTTGACCATTGCTAAAGACGAGGACAGAGTGGCTTTAAGCTGAGCTAAGTCTCCACTGCTGCCCTTGCCAGCCTTCCTGTAGCGAGGTTTTCCTCGGCGTGAGCGGCCAGGGGAGGTAGAGCCTTTGTTGGGGATTGTGACCTGGGTCACAGATGAGTCCAGTTTTGGGAGGATGACCTCTGACTTTAGTAAGTCTGGCCTGGAAAAGTGAGAAACAGAATTAATTAAAAAAAAAAAACAAGGGGAAAGGATAAACTTGTTCAACATGTATTAATTGTTAGATAACTTGGTTATTCATCGCCTACATTCTTCACCATTAAAACTACAGGATTAGACTAATGATATTCTCCTTTTACAATATGCTCTGTAGCACTTTCGAGCTTAAAGAAGAGTGCAATAATGTCTCAATGCTGTGCTTTTGATTGTTTCTGCACAACAATGAAGGTCTATGATGCGTTTTAACCCTTTGATGTGTGGTGTGGGTCAGGAAATACCCATTTTCCATTGGATTTGGTCACTTTTGACCCAAATTACGCATCAAAGGGTTAAGATAAGGATACATGTTGCAGGAAATAATAATTTGGTATATGTCCAAGCAGGTCATTTTCTCTATGTTTTCACACATTTAATACATATGCTGAAATATACATTAAAAATAGCTAAAATATAATGGTGGTTATTTAGTGACCGTGTGTGTAAATGTTTGCAAAAACCATATTAATAAACTGTACTGATGACATATGCATATAAGAAAAGACCATATGGGTCAGTTAGATCTTTGGACTCATGAAACAGTATGTGAAGTCTGAAACAAAGCATATAAAAATGATTGTAAGTCCTCCATGCATATTGTGCTCGGTAGGCCAATGTCAACATTAAGGTCACAAGATAAACCCAAAAGAAAGATCGTACAAGGTTTGAATGGAAACAAAAGCCTGCTAAGAAGAGACCTATGTTAGGGAGATAACATCATATTCAGCTGATCAAGTCATCCTCATATAAATGCTGTAAATGCAGATAACTTCCTCCCTCGCTGTCTCACCTCTTGCTGTGTGAGGGAAGTTTCTGAGGTACGTTGCGTTTCTTCATGAGTTTCTCCATCGAGTTGGAGGAGGCTGACTGTCTGGAGCTGTGGTGCTTGAAGCAGCCCGGGTACTTCTTGTCCAGCGAATGCTCCCTCCTGACGTTTAAAAACAAAGCCAATACTCATTTAATGGCTGTCAATTGATTCTCAGCATGGCATAAGAGAGCACTTTGTTACATGCAATGGCCTTGTGTGACTAGATGTGGGCCATTCACTTCACATTTCAGATGAACTTGTCCATGCTCTTTCATTACAAATACACTACTTAAACAGCGCTGATGGATAAAAGCTATTAGCGCACAACATTCCAAACACTGAAGCCTTCCTTTCCTAATTTCACAGTTGAGCACAACATGGTGCCCTAGGTCTCCTATAGCACTACAGTGTGTTTTAAACTTTATCTTCTGTTTCTAATTTGATCATCCGCTACTTAAAAACAGAATAAAAGAACACAGTTTTCCTACTTGAGCAGCTCTTTCTCTTTGATCTCCAGCTGTAGCATGATGGCATTGAGTTCCATGTAGAGATTATTGGCTCTCTCCAGTTTCCTCTCATAGTGCTCCCGGATGTCCAAAGCATGTCTGAGTGGAGGGGAAGGATGTAAATATGCAGACACGCATATTCATTTACTACAACTACTACCATGATTCTGATTGCAAAACAGATTTAGCTATACCTGGAAACTAATATTTAACTACCACAGTTGTAGCTAGATAACAATTCAACATCGCTGCAGAAAGGACCACTACTAAAAAGCCTTTCCTGCTCCTTGCAATCATGCTGTAGAGCGACTTCCCTGTGCGAAGAGATGTGTCCTGTGACGACATTTTTTATCAATTTTTCTTTGTGAACACTACTATCTTGCATTGAATTCGGTCTAGTATAATCTTTGGGTCTTCAGTGTTCAAGTCTGTTTTCTGCCAGTCTAACCTGAGTTCTTCTCTGCGTCGTTTGATCAGTTCCTCGTCCAGCCTGTGAAGACACGTCCCCTCAGACTTGATCTTCTCAAAATGGTGCCTCACCTCATCTCTCCACTCCGCCTGGCAGGACACAATAAACCCATCCATCAGAACAGCTCCTCAGACCTGTGCACATCTCACAATTTTACAGATAAAAATGTCTTTGTGGAGAAAAGGATTCAGTTAGTTTTAAACTGCAACTGATGTCCTTTTCGTTTAATATTACAATACCACTGCTCTTGCCAGTACTATTGTTATTACCTCCAGCCGTAATGCTGATTCATTTGCACAGTTTTTGAAAAAATAAACATATAAAACACATTTTAGAAAATTTGACTGCAATTACTTATGGAAAACGTATGCATCATTAAAAATAGCAAAAGCTGACTGGAAAACCAGTATGATCACCAAAGTGAAATCACCCAGAAATCACTAGCCCATTCTAAAAGACAATGTCAAAAAAACAAAAAAAATTATTATCAGATCACTTGGAGGTATTAGCTCCATTTCTGTAACTATCTGAGGAAATACAGCAGGAGACCAAACCTGCCTCACCATATAATTAGAATTTAATATTTTAGCAGGTTTTTTCAAGTGCCGTCCCATTTTCTAAGCACTTGTGTTTATCAGATTTGTACACTTGGAAAATGCAGCCATTCCTGTATTTACCACTGAGATAATTAAGTGCAGTTCAAGTTCATTTGCATAATATTAGAATCAAATTATATATCAGCACTGAGAGTTCATCGCACCTTAATCACTTAAAAAGAAGCTCTTTATTTGCAGAGTGACTAAAGTTCCTTTCTATCACTGAAACAAAACCCATTAGGATGTCAGATGATGATCAATACAGAAAAACTAAACATGAACTGACATGAACACGGATAAATAAATAAAAATGCAGTGTGAGCATTTTCTTGCACACAGTGGAGCATGGCAGCTGTTATCTGATACCTGTCATATCAAAGGACAAAGGAAGTCAGATTTATGAGTGTGTGCATGCTCACGCATGTGTATGCGACTCCCGGGTGTGTATATATCTATCTGGGCACGAGAGACGCTCTTCTTATTAAGCTAATGGACTCTGTGCACACTCTTCCATGTCTCCAGTCCCCTCTTTCTCCTCTCTCTTTGGTCTCTGCTCCCTACCATTAAAGCAATCAATACACTCCAGCAGCAAATACTTCTTTCTACCGTCACAAGAAAAATCCATTATGAGGCAGAGGGGAGAGAAGGTGGGGATGGTTGCAAGGGGGGGAAGGGGGACGGGACGAAATAAAGCATCAAGGATAAGTGGAGAGAGTGAAAGAGGTTTTGCATCGTGAGACAGAACTGATGGGGGGGGAGCAGTAGCGGTGCTGCAAAAATGAAATAAAATCTTATTTACTTTGTGTGTTTGTGTGCACAAGTGTGTCTCATGATTATATATGCTTGAGTTGTAAATGGATTCGTGGTCCTGCATGGCTGAGCAGAGACATATCTTCCACACAATTACTACTTTTCTAAATCTCCTGACCTTCATGTGCTTGGCTGCTTGTGGAGGTCTGACACATTCTCCATGTACTTCCATCCCCCACCCAGCCACAGGTAGACGCACAGCCTCCTTAATCACAATGTGATGGAGGCAGAGAAAGGTTCTTTTTCTTTGACCCCAAATCAGCACTCACATGTGTGTCAAGGAACAAAGACCGAGGCACCAACAGAAATATGGTGTGATTGAAAGGACAGGTATTATTAGTGAGCTCCCCAGAGGCCTGGACCTCGGTGCCGCTGCACACTCTGCTCTGCTCGTAGTTACTGCAGCAGACTGCAAACAAATGGAAGTGGCTTGACTATTAGTAATGCTGGCTGCTGCTGATAGGTTTTCTGCTGAGAGACACACAGAGCGTATGTATACTTCATCCAATGTGGATTTATTTATCTACAGCAGCTAAAATGAAGCTTCAAATTAGTTGAGTACCTTCTTTTTTCGTCGTCCTGTTATATTTCCTCCAACCTGAGGTGGAACACACACTTGATCTGTTTAAAAACATAATGGAAGCTCACCTGAGACTGAAAGTAAGTCTCCTGTGGGGTAGATAATATATCTGCAGAGGCAATGTCCAAATGCAGAAGGATCTGTCGAAATGAAGGTCTGTTTCTGGGCTTGCAGTTCCTGTAAAGAGTTTAAATAAACGTTATCATTAACTCCCATTTGTTTCTGATCTCTCTTCCCTCCCCTGGATAACTTTTACTTTCTCCCCATTCTTAAAGCATCTAACTTGACCATATTCTTTAACAGATTCATGTTATTTTCTTCTCTCCATCTTCCTCCGCCTCCTTTCCTCCACCCTCCCCTCCCGCCCGCTCACCAGCATAGCCTCAGGAGCAGTTTGAAGCTGTCTGGACAGCTATCAGGTACAGGCAGCTGCAGACTGTTGTTGCCGACTCCCCAGATTATAGCGGAGGAGTCCACATCCTTATAGGGCACCTCTCCTGTCAACATCTCCCACAGCACAACACCGAAGGACCTGCGGAGAGATGTGGCGCATTTTCTTTCAGACACATTGACAAAGATGTGAGGTGGCCATGTGAAAGGCAGCATGTGTGAAATGCCATGCTTTTAACTTTCTACAAAGAAATCTGGCTTTTTGAAATTTGAAATTGCTGCAGCTGTTACATCTGATGGGAATTTAAAAAAAAAAAAAAAAGATCATTAATGCAAAATGTTATGATGTTAATGCCATACGGGGAGTCTTTGGTAGCTTAAAGTTAGTTCTAACAAGTTTTGAAAATCTGTTGTATATGAAAAGTTTGTTCACTACCAATAATTGTCTGGTAAAAGGAAGAAAAACATAAACTTGTAGGTACATTTGCTTTTACTAATATTACTGACATTTGGTCACTTTATTTGCCACATGATCAATAAATCACAGCTCTAGAAAAGACAATAGGTTGTGAAAAGGTATTCTGATTTTATTCCACCACAGGCTAGTGTTTCATTAAGGGTCTGTACATGTTCTCTGTATAATAGCAAGACACCAGGCTCCTGGGGAAGGTAACTAAGAAAAGCCTGTTGCCGTTGGCTCCTTGTGTTGCCATGGTGAACATGTACAGTATCCAAGGTGCCAATAGCATCCTATGTAACATTGAAGGCATGTGTCACATTGTGTTTACATGTGTATTTATAGAGTGCCTCTGTCCTTATGATTCGTGGTGTTCACACACAAGAAAAAAATGCTACGGTTTGGCTTAGAGTTTACTTCTGAGGACAAGCCAATTTATAGCTAATGTGGTCTTTCTATACAGTATATCATTTAGTAACACAATTAGGGATTTGAACACCAAATTTAAATCCACTAAAATTACAAACTGTCCAAATTGTCCTCATGCTATAGAAACCTGTGTATTTTAGGTTTAGGGTTACTACAAAAGAAACCAACAGGAGCTGCGCCAGCTGTTACCATATGTCAGTAAGAAACAAAACTGAATGTATACAAAACAACAACATTCAACCACAGTGTTTCCTTCTCTGATGTTCATTTTTGTGGTATGGACTTCTCTCAAGTGATTTACATAAATTTAAACAAAGCAGTATAGTACACACCCATGCTTTGCTTTCTTTCTGCATCAAAAGCTTTTTAATCCTATTTTCGCTTCTCTGCTAATGCACCACTGGCTCTGGGCCAAAGCGTCCGTAGGCTTGGAAGGTTACTCCAGCCTCTCCAGAGCACTGCAGCATCTGGCAAATCAATTATTAAATTAGCCAGTGTTCCTTTCAGGACGGAGAGGAAGACTGATGGAGGGATGTAGCATAGGAGAGAGGCACAGAATGTAGTAGGGGTGATCAGGGCTTAACATAGGGCAACCCATCAGATATGGCAGAGACCCTATAGAATTTCATGTAATGAGATATTGTACATAATACTGAATAGATTTTCTGGGAACACGATCCTTTGCTTTGTACTGTAGTAGACTGCGACTAATGAGATTCTATGTTGATTCAGTGACAGATAAAACAGATTATAAGGGAAAAAATCCAAAAGTTCACAACTGCAAGAGGACAGTATAAATAAAAGGTTACGACACCTACCAAATATCCACCTTCTCTGAGACGGGTTCATTGCGTATGACCTCGGGAGCCATCCAGGCTACAGTCCCAGCGAAGGACATCTTAGTGCTCTTGTCACTGAGCTCCTTGGATGTGCCGAAGTCAGAGATCTTAACTGCGTCATCGTAGGTGATCAGCATGCTGGAATGAAATGTTAGATTTGTCAAGTTTGTATTTATCTGCTGTGAATTCAAAAGTCTAAAGCTACTGCATTAAAGACACATTCTGTGATTCTGGAGAGAGACAGTTAGTATATTTAAATAGTGAGAATGTGCCAGATTCTCGCTCCCACTGCACCCTTCCCTCCTCCCCCCTTGTTTTCTCATGTTCTGTGAACAATGTGTACGATCTTGAATGTGCACAGGTAACGTTGTGCAGAATCAGTCCCAGACACTTTGCTTGTTTCCCATTCTCAACTGCCGACAAAAGTGTTTCTCCTGGCTCCGAACCACCTATGTTAAATCTATATACTGTACCTCAGTACTGACCTTTCTGCTCTGACATTTACATTTGAATCACAGAGCTGTAATCAAGCAGTGAATCTTAACCAATTCTGCAAAACTCACTTGGGTGACTTGAGGTCTCTGTGGATGATCTTGTGGAGGTGAAGATAGTTCATGCCTCCAGCGATACCCATGGCCCAGTCCATGAGGAGGGATGGAGAGATCTTCCGTCCTGCTCTCAGCACTTCGTACAGCTGTCCCTGTGCGCAGTACTCCATGATGATGCAGTAACATGGAGCCTGGGTACAGATCCCTCTGAGAGAGGAAGAAAGTATGAAGAATATGTTAAGTGTTGTTACAATGGCTTTTTGCAGTTTTACTTTGGTAATAATATCATTTGAAGGTCGTACATGAGTTTGAAAAAGGTTACAACCATCTAGGTTTGCTTCAGAGAACATATGAGGCTTTCAATCATTGGCTAAGATTCACATAACTTTCAAATACACACACTCCTGTTGGGAATTATTCACACCCTGCATTCAATATCAGAAACACCTTCAGCATTCTCATGATCCAACAAGCAAAGTCATCATTTCTGCTTACTTGAAGGTGATGATGTTGGGATGTTGGAGCTTCCGCAGGTGCTTGATATCCGTCTCTTTGATGTTCCGCACTTTCTTCACAGCCACCTCCTGTCCGTGCAGTTTTCCGAGGAAGACGGCACCCTGAGCTCCGCTGCCCACCCACTGCAGGTCCGATATCTCCTCGAATGGGACCTCCCACGCCTCTGTAGGGAGAAAAGGATGGAGGCAAATCGCTTGGTGAGTTTATCCGTGTAGTAACATCTTAATTGTGGATCCAAAACAGAGGAATAATTGCACTAAAATTTACTGACTACTGATCAGTTTCATCAACTTGAAGGATGAAATTATGCTGCTAAATTATGTTTAAAAGTACAGCTGATGAAACAAAGCACCAACTGCTGGCTACTAGACCTTCTATGTGCAACAGAATAGGCCCCTTATGCTCATTTTATAACAAGTCTATTTTATTTTGCCGCTTGTCTTAACTAGCAGGGTGGCTCTATGGACAGCAAATCAGTCAATTTGGCAATTTGGTTGAGACTTAAATATCTCAACAACTACTCAATGAGTTGTTATTAGATTTGGACAGACATTAATGGTCCCTACGAGATGAATACGAATGACTTAGTTGATCTCCTGATGTTTTTTTATGACCACAAACCAGTAAAACAAATTACATTTCCATCAGCCTGAGCATCTTTTTGGGTAGCACCATTGTTAGAATGCTTACTAGGATGATAAACACAGTGACTGTGATATCTGGTAAACAGCAGCATGTCGATTTTGCTCAAAGCACAGCTATACCAGAATCTCATACAGCCTTGTGTGACTAAAGACTATATTAAAAGCTAAAAATAAAAATAAAAAACAACAAAATACCAACACGCCCATATGTAAAACTAAAGCTAATTGCTGGGAAAGATCCAGCATCTCCCCTGGCAGTATCGCACTGCAACTGAAGGCTAAATCTGTGGCCGTCAAATCTTCTGAAAGCCTCAACATGGAACCCTTGTTGATATCTTGTTTTGCAGTTGAACCTCACCTTAACCTAAGACTGGGGTGTGCAGGCAGACAGACAGGGAGCTCTAATCTCCTGTGGGTAATTCTCCCTCAGCCTCCTAAATCCTGCTTAGTGCCATTGTGGGGCTGACGCAAAACAGGGGTCCGACGCTCAGGAAGGGGGTTGGAAGGGAGGGGATTTGAGAGCCTAATGTGGATGTGGTAGAGGCGGTTTTACTGTGTGCGTGTAACGAGAAGAGATGGGAGGGGGATTCCCCACGGGTCAGCAGGGGTCCATGTGGCTGAAGACAGACTGTTAATACAGAGAGAATATACAGCCTACACTGCTGCTGTTCCTAACCCGAGCAGAGAGGATTCAGACACATTTGTCACATTAATAAGGATGATATGAATGATTAATGCTCTCTAGTGATTGATTGAGGGCTCTGTCTCTAATGAGGCCCTCAAATTTTCCACAATAAAGACATATACAGGCCGTATCTGATACATCGCGCCTGCTTTGTTTGATGTGGAAAAAAAAACTGAGGAAATTTAGCACATCACCACACATCCCACAGTCCTTCAGAATCAATGAAGGACCAGCAATTTTTTTCTTTCTTTCTATTGAGGTACATTGTTCCTTCCAGTCAAAGCTTAAGAATAGGGCATTGTTGAATGGGAGGCAGGCGCTCTTTTGCAAAAGCCCTATTTATTTCACTTTTTATAATATCCGTTTTGCTCTCATCAGTGTGTGTGACTCCCTGTGACGGCGCACAGAGGAGGGGAGCAGCGAGGTGCAGATGGGCTGGGAGTGATAACAGCACAGGATGAAAAGGAGAGGAAGGGAGACAATGAGAGATGGGAGGAGGAGGGGAGTAGAGGGGAGACGTGGAAGTCAAACGGGTGATAAAATATCAGAAGGCAGTAAAGACAAGGAGAGGTATAAAACTGCCACCTTCAAGCCTGATGTGTGATGCTGTATTTATTTTATCAAGTTTTCATTTGGCATCTATCTGACTTTATGTGTTTTTGTCAGTGCAGGATATTAAGTGCTTCTATATGCGGATGTGTGTATTCATCCTTCGGGTGCACGCTCACATTTGTGTGCGTGTGTGTCAGGTTTTGCGTTAATAGAGATGAGAGGCGCAGGGTCAGAGCGTGGCCATGCATAATTCATGAAGCAGATTTGGCAGAGGGGTCTCAGGGGAGCCCTGTGCTTTTGTAGTGGCTGCAGACATAAACAACACAGCGTCACAGGGAGCTAGTTTCACTGGGGGGGTGGTAGTGGGAAGCGGGCACAAGCAGGCGCATGCATGTAGGGGGAGAATATCAGGGGAACATAAGCCCTCTGTAGCTTTGATAGAGTCTCCTTTTCTGGCTGCAGCTCGTTCATGTCAAGGAAAGTGTTTGTTTACAACGTGGCCTTTGTAAGAGTCATTTTTCTCCCGAATGTTTAATGTAATTAAACTGGGGGATAAGATCATTTCGTTAGCATATCAAAGCTTCACGCTGGAATTAAAAGGCAGCCAGTGGTTGCTTTTATTGGAAAAATAAAAGCAACCATTGATTGCAGTGTCTATATAGATACGTTTGTGTGTGCACTTGATACAGAAATGAATCTGGCTGATGGACTTACCGTCCAGGTCGTGCTTGTGCTCTGTGGAATAAGCCTTGCCAATCATAGTCCACACAGGCCGCAGACACCCAAACAACCCCTCGAGAAAACCTCCTCCCCCTCCTGTGGACTGGCACTGTAACCTGGCGTTGTCCGCCTGGCTCCTGACCACGCTGCCGTCCGCCTCCTGTCCCTCTCCTTCCGTCCGTCCTGGATTCCCATCATGCTCGTGGAGCTTCAGGACGCTGTTGGCAAAGTGCTCTTGTTGTTCCTCGCCGGGCGTCTGGTTGTGTCCGGCAGTCTGTCCTTCTCCTCCTCCACCCCCGGGCTCCACAGCACCTCCAGTGTCTATGGAGAGGACGTTGCGAAGGACGCACTGGGTTGGGGTCAGGTCCATTTCTGGGGTGCAGGGCGTTTCGGCATCGAGACGGCGAAAGGATGGGGGGTCGGAGAGGGGAGTGTTGAAGCCGGAGAGAGAGGGTGAAGGGGCACGAGGTTCATGGATGAGCGCCATGAGGGCCTGTGGTCATCAGAAAGAATGGAGAACTGGGAGCCTGGATGAGACCAAAGAGATGGAAATAAAGTTACTAATAAAAGTTAAATAGCCTAATAATGCACTTCTAAGTATGTGTTATCAATATTTAGGCCCATTACCAATAAAACCTATATGTAGTTATCATAAGTGGCTGACCCAAGCAGCTCTAAATGCAGGCAGACAAGGCATATCCCCCTTCAACTGTGATCAACATCACAGAAGTGCACATTTTCTACCTATTTTGGATATAGTTTCAATGCTTGCTGGATTCAAATCACACTGATTCCTGCCCTAAATGTAATTCCTCATCAACCTTCGAGATAATCATCACTGCACAAGATTTCACACAATCAAGAACACGAGTCATTTTTCACAACACATAAGTAATCTATTTTTTATCCGACAGATACGGGTCAAGGTTAGAGTTATCATTCTTCTTGTACCAGGTGGTTAGCACGCTGACAGTACCTGATGATGTATGTGTCAAGATATCAAATATAAGAATGTGAAACATGAGTCAGGATGAGCGGAAAAGGGACAAAAGACTATAAATCTGAGAAAGCCTCACGTCAGCACTGGCTTCAATTAAGTGCAGCAAATAAAATGAGACTCCCTCTCTTAGGCTAAATTTACAACCTGAGGTGCCACAACATCAGCGTACCTAAATTAAGTCATTTCTTTACATGTTTCAGAATTTACCATATGTGGTTTTGCCTTGCTTTTGGTTGAGCACGTTCATGATGAACTGAACTAGGCCGAATGGTGCCACAGCTGGTTTTTTACATCCTACTCGAGACGTTTCACTGGTATATTAAAATGAATGAGATTACACGACGGCTGCAGAATAACGAGAGAATTCTGCAGGCGTCTTCAAAGCTTTACATTTCTCCAAGGACAGCAGCGTGTGCACGCTCAGCGGAGAATGAAAATGCATTATTTCTTGTCAGAGCCTTTTGAAGTGATCCATTCTTTCTCCTCCATCTCTGACAAGAAAGAGGTGACAGGTTTTTATCTGCTCAGTAAACCGATACAAATCAAACTCCTTTGCAATACAAGCATCATCATATTGAGACAAAACATACTTGTGTTCTGTTGGAGGAAATGCCAAAGTTGGTATTTCAAAATCATTTAGTCGCAGTGAGGTGCACATATCTGTCAGTTTGAAGGTCAGTTTGAGTGAAATGACTCTAATTGCATCTACATTTATCAACCATCCTCATGTGACTGCCACTTTAAGTAATGTACCTGGCATCTGATGTATGTATGAGCCATCAGCCTACTATTGCATATATACTCTAGCTGCATAAAACCATCTATAGATTAACCATACAGATGGGCCTGAACAAGACCCTGAAGATTTCATTAACCGAGATACAACCATGAAGTCTGAAAAAGATCCTCCTCATTATAATTTTCTGCAGAGAGAAACCCAACCACTGAGACACAGCTGGTGTACACATCATTCACATCCGACTGATCCCGTCTCCTAATAGTCCTGCTCGCCTTCCCACTTTATTTATTTGGAGGTATCAGCTGCGGGAGCTGCAGGAGCAGGCTATGCTCGGTTACAGGCCAGTGCGTCGTGGATATATCGGAGGCGCATCGCCGCTTCTCCCTGCACCTCCTGCAGTTTAGAGGATCCGGTGCATCAGTGGAGCATCACTGACAACACTCGAGTTACAATCAAACACAACGCTGGCAGTTTACATTAGATCAAATAAAAGACAGGCTGCGTAATTCTGTGCCAAAACCAGTTCCTCCAGTCTGTTTTTCACCACAGCTGTCAATCTAACCGTTCCTACCTCAGTGCCGACAGCGGGAGTCCATCGCTGTTAATTGCATACGTGTATTCCACTTTGGTTTAAGGTGTATTCTAACAGCAAGCGGCTAATAATTCTTCCTCTCCAGCATCCACAATCTCCCTCCTCCTTTTCCTCCTCCTTCTTCTTCTCTGCATCCAGTGATCGGTGGCTCTGAGGAAGTGCGCGTCTCCCCTGCGTTAATTCCACTCAACAGTAAACACATCTACCGCTGCGCTCCCTCGATTCGCTTGTTTTCCTGCTCCTCCTTTTCCATTCCCCCTCTGAGGACGCGATCTGCGCACACTCAGGAATTTATACGACCATCTCTCACCTATAGTAAACACGAGCGATGAGGAGAGGCGAGAGAGGCGGGCGGGAGGGAGAGGCGCTGTGGATGTCCTCCTATCAGGCGAGATATGCGCCGTGACGCGTGGAGACCGGTGAGACACGGGACAACCGCAGGTACACGGGGCTTCTGAGTGAGTTAGGACCGGGAGGAGGAGGAGGTTCAGCCGGTATGTGAGGTGATCAAAATGATGTCATTCCCAAAGCATGCAGCATTTGAGTGGACAGCACCGTGTAAATCCCTTCAAACCCTATTAACGCCCTCTGTACTGCGGTAATTGGTGCATAATCTGCGAGCTCCGTCTGCCACCGAGGGGACATGAAGGAAGGACGGCGGGATTTTTTATCATCATCATCATCTCCAATCTCAACTGACCCATTTCTCTGAGACACGGAGAGTGGGACAGCACATCTAGGACCGAAATGGGACTTTCCCCAGGCGTGATTTGTTTCCCTCAGCGACTTTAATTAACCTGAATGAAATAAAATATCGCGCTAATTTAAACAACTGTCATTTCATAACACAAATCTCGCTTTAAATTTGAGGATCCTGGTACATGCAAAACCTCATCCTCTAAGCCTTCTGTTTAAATAAAGTTATTCTTCAAGGTCTTTCCAAGGCCTGGCATCCCACAGTGAATTCATTCATGATGTTTTTAATTATTGTTTTTGCATAAAACTTGTAAAATGAGTCAAATAACACAGATCCAGAGTGCAGTGCATAAATATTAAGTAAAACTAGCCTATAAAATGTCCAAAAATATATATTTTCAGTAAAACTGACTAAAACTGGAGCAATCCGATTAGATATCGTATATATAACATATGCCACTTTTTCAACTTTAAATACATTTTAATATTCAACACAGTTTTGAATAATTCAGGGGTTTGTCAAGCCATTTCACAAGAACATGCCATTAAATAACCACAGAAAGTCTGCGTACAATACAAAATAAAATGGGATTACTCTCAGTTCACATTTTTCACACATTCAAGTCAAGAAAATCCTGCAAAATGAGAATATGAACTCGGCAGGGCAAAAGGGAGTTCATGAAATCAGCGTAAACAGTGGAGAATCTTCAACTAGAGTCAAACCATTTGGCTTGGCACAGAGTAACACAACTTTGTGAAACAGCTGTGGGATCCGATGTCTGAGCTTTGTATTTACTAAGTGGTTGTAGCTACATGACCCTTTTTGAGTGCTAAATCCAAGGCCTTATCTCCCAGATTAAACCCGTGTTGGGCTTAAACCCATAACGATGACCTCATCGTGCTGCTTGTAGACAGCGGGGGGAAACCCTACCTACTGTACAGACAAACTGACAGACTGAGACACACACACACACACACACACACACACACACACACACACACACACACACACACACACACACACACACACACACACACACACACACACACACACACACACACACACACACACACACACACACACACACACACACACACACACACACACACACACACACACACACACACACACACACACACACACACACACAGAGGAAACCAAACCCCCCGGTCCAACACTTCCTCCTGTTTACTGTGCTTCGTGAAATCACGATGAAATAAGATTGCAGCATTTGGCTGAGACGGATACCTCCAGTGAAGTTAGAGTTGGGAAAAACTGGATGTTTCTGCTTTCATTTATTCATCTTTTGAGTCACTCCGCCTTCTGCGTCTACATAACAAGTACCCAAAGAAAAATGTGAAATCTTTCTTTTCCCCAAGTGCAGCTCATAGTGAGGTTTGTAATAAAAATGCAGACTGAAACCAAGTATGTTCTCTATCTCGTTTCATAAATAATTCTGCTTTTTAACCAACAAACAGACCTGCGAGCGACAGCAAAATATACTGGACCTATTTTTGTGTAAATAATCTATTATATTTAAAAAAAAATAACAGCAGGACATTGTCAGGCTGAGGTATAATTGACTTCTAAATATTTAATTGCCATATTTGACAGTGGCTTAGATGCTTATATTTTAATTTCCCTATTTAATGGAATATTAACATCTTAAGATCCTAAATGAATATTCCAAAAGCCAAACCTAAGAAATGTGGGTTATGAATGTTTCATGTAAGTTTTTAAAATCACATGAAAAAGAAATAGTGAGATTTAAAAAAAAAAAAAAAATCTGTTTCTTTAATCATTCTTGCTATTTTATGTGGTCCCCATCTAAAATTCTTCCCTTTCTCTGTCTTAAGGCAGTCTGAATGGAGAAGCCCATGTTCTTTTCTATTTCTATCTTCTTCTTAAAACTTTCCTCATGATTTATTTATTGTAGCTTGTAGTAGCAGGACGGCTCCTCTTCGGGGATGTTCAGGCCTCTAAGGATGGGTACAGCTGCCTGTGATGTCCACCAACACAGATTCTGCCTCTGTTGTGGTTACTCCATCAGAAATAAGCACAGAATGAGCGCTGCAGGGCATCCTTCCTTATCAGACAAAAAACCTCCAATCTACAAGGTGGCAGCTCCTCAGAAATATATTCAGTGGGATTCCCATTTACTTTTAAAATACTGCACCGTAGATTTTGCATCAGCTATTTGCCTTTTCTCGTGACACATTACATATCCAGTTAGGATTCTTTTACTTTCAGAGATAATTAATGAAAATCAGGCTACTAAACTGAGTGACTGTTCAACAAACACACTGTGGTATCCACCCAAAGAGCTGATGTAAAACGCTGCATTGTTTGGCAATATGCATCAAGATCCGTAGGAGGGAATTAACAGAAGCCTGCAGTGGAGAATGTCGAGAGGAATGTCATGCGTGTGCGTGTGCGTACACATGCCTCTGACTCTAAGTGTACAGTATGTTGCATGGGACCCGGTGCCAAGTGGACACAGATTGTCCCAGTCCGCTCAGGGGGAAGGTGGTAGAGTAGAGGTGTGTTAGTGTGTGTGTGGTTGGATGTAGACTAGAGAATGAGGGGGAGGGCAGCTTCTGGCTCTATGGAGAGCCTATTTATGGATCCTCATCGAGAGCCCCTCATGTTACTCATTGTCACTTTCACTCACACATCGCTGAATAGGTGGCCAATCATCCAATCCACTCAACTCTATTCCTAAAGGGAACGTGAACAAAAAAAAGCAAAGATAATTGTCACTCTGCTTCATCGTAATATTGACTGGAAACCAACCACAGAATAGCAGATATTCTTTGAGACGTCTGATGAAGGAGGGAGGTAAGTGTGTGTCTGCGTTTGTGTGAATACGTGTCAATACGCACTATGGAGCCATCTCTTTCCGTCTGTCGGGGGAAGCTGATATTGGCCAGTGCTGTCATCAATCAGGTTGCCACTGCTGTGTGTTTCATCCATATCGTCCACTGATGGGATTCATTAAATTGGCGCCAACCCGTATCGGAGGGTGGGTGAGGGAGGGTGTTGCGGGTGGGGGATTCTCCATTTCAACAAGATGATCTCACCTCCTGTCTGCAGCTCAGGAAGAGGACTTTTCATTCATAAAGTTCATCCATTCACCCGTGCGTGTGCTCAGACGCGTGCACGCAAACACACATATACACGACCAACATGTCTCCCAGCGGGATGATGAGGAGACAGTTGTGCCAATGAGGCAATATTCAGGTGAGATCACTGCCGGATGCCAAGGCTACTCTCTACACTTCAAAACTCTATCAAGGATGAGTGTTGGATTTCTGCTCTCATTTGACCTTGCCTGCATTATAGTACCACATGCTCACAAGAAAAACAAAACAAATCATAAAAACCTGATTAATGATACAGTTACACATCCGGTAGACATGAAACAACACTATTTTAGCCAAATGATTAACCTTTATACTCAAATACTCTACTTTTGGCTTTGTTTTTGGTCTCTATCAATTCATGAGGGAAAATCTAGCTCTTCAAATGCTCCACTATGTTTACTAGCTGGTCACTCACTATGTTTGTCTGCTCTTTGGCTCCATGCATATAGTGTAGAGCGAGGTTTGGAGCTTTTTCCCCCAAAACAGCCATCTGGTAAATGATATTGAGAGAGTAACAGAACTTTTAACATGCAGCCATAAAACCAAAACAATGACCTGAAACTCACTAAAAAGCTGTTTAGAATTGAGCGGAGCTGAAAATTTAGATGGCAATTTCCTGTAGGTTCATTACTCTGAGTGATGCCTTTCACATTGTTATTATCGTAGCTGCTTTAAGTTTATATGTTAAAAAGGAAAAACTCGTCCCGGTGGCTCAACTTGAATCCAGCCCATGGCCCTTTGCTGCAGGTCCTCCCCCAATTTTCTCCCCACTTCCCCGTGTCTCTCCACTGTCCTATATAATAAAGCCTAAAAGGCGAAAAAAATCCCCCAAAATACTTAGAATACCTTCAGAGTCATGTATCTGGTTAACTGATTAATTACAGTCTTTTGGTTCTGTTCTTAATCTCCTGTGTGAAATATCTGACTTTAGTAGGTAAATCCTCTTTGTCTGTCTGCTGTTTGATACTGGTCACGTAGCGCACAGAGTAGAGTTGCACAATTTATTGTTTCAGCATTGACATCGCAGCACGCGCAACACTCAAATGAACTGAAACCTATCTTGTTACAACTGTTTTTGCTCACACAGTTCTCATTTTTCATGACTAATCTACAAGAGAAGTCTTCCTGATAGAACTAAATTTTCTCAGATTTCAGGGTTCTTGGACACACTGTGTTGCGAAAGAGAAGATTTGGTTGCAAAGAAAAATACAGCATCAGTTGTATGGAAATATTTTGGCTACAGAAAGGATGACGCGGACCAAAAACGGGTACTCAGTCAGCAGTGTCTTGCAAATTGTTGCCGCTATACAAGACAACACAACTCATTTGTTGGACCGTTTGAATCAGCACCACAAAACTCTCTATCTCTATGTCATGTCAAGTAAAATGAATTATTTTGGATGCCTTTGCTTTTTAAAGAAAAATCCCTCCAATCATTGTAGAATGTTTAATTCTTTCAAAAGGGTTCCTGTTTTTTGCTTTGTTTTGTAGTTTTTACAGAAAAACAAGCATCCCAAAGTTCTTTTACATATTGGTATCTTAATAATATAACAATAACCTGAAGGAATAATATAGTTTTTATAAACTCCATGGGCCAGTCGCTTGTCCATAGTTACAATAAGTGTCCCAGACAACCGAGGAAACATATTGACTCATTCTGTCATGTTCTTAAATATGGTAATCCAGCATTTAGATCAAGCATCGCTTTGATCTTTGAGGGAGATTACGGTTGCGTCTGATTTTCCTTTGAAACCTCCGAGAAGCGAGGAGGCAGCCAGGCAGCCTGCTGCTGAGAGCCTCTGGCAGCGACCCAGTCACGAGAGGGTTAATAACAATAAAGGGGAGGTTGGAGAAGCCTTCCTGAAAGTCACATGGTCTGTGTCGGGAAGAGGAGGGGGGCAGAAGATTGGAGGGAGGGTGCTGGAGACGAAAGGGGGGAGGAGACTGGAGCGTGTTGCCGTAGAAACAGAATCCTCAGTTGGCCGGTGTGAAGTCAGAGGCACAATATTAGGCAGTGACTGCAGTTAGATGCTGCTGGTGGTGCGAGGTGGGTGGATGAGGAGGGGAGGGGGAGTGGGGGGTGACTCACACTGGTGGAGGACACACTCTGCATTCTAATGGATCGACACACGCGTGGACGCACTCACACACACACACACACACACACACACACACACACACACACACACACACTGTACTCACACATACACACCTTCATTGGTTTCACCGCGCTCCATCCTGAGTCTCTTCTCATCTTAGAATCTCCCACTTCTCTCCGCTAACTCTGTATAGCACGGACCAGCACTATCCCGCACCACTCTACTTCGGAGCATATAATTAATTCATTATGTCAATGGAACATCCATTAGCCTACGTTTTGGTGGCTTCACTCGCGCGCGTTGATAAAGGGCCTCTATTAGAGGGAACCAACTGCTTAGACAGGCTAGTAAACTATAGCCATGTAATTGGTGACGGTATAATTGCATAGCACACGTAGCAATTAAAGCGATAATATGTGTAAACCATGCTCAAGATTATCATTGGATTAACTACACTTCCCAAATACCCCTGAGTGTAGCTGCTCACCAGCTGTTACAGGGGAAGTGTTCGTAATTATGTTGATGATTTTTAATGCTGCTTTTTTTGGATGCCTTCTCTTTTTGGCTGCAGGGGAATCAGTTTGTATCTCATTACATGTATTGTGAGGAAGTAGTTCATGATAATGAACCTTTTCTTTCAGGGTGCAGGACAATAAGCAGGAATATTAAGCAGATATTTTCTGAAATGTACAATTCTGAATCCTGACAAGTGAAGATGTTTGGATTGACAAGATGTGAGACGTGCTATCGCAAAAACAAGTCATTTACACAGCCAACATAACTGGGGTGGCCAAAATGTATAACTGTAATTATGTTTATGGGTTCACCTATTCAAGCAATTAATCTAATATTAGTATTTTATTCATAGTCTCTTACTAAATGGTGAAGGGAAAGAGATTGGAATAATGTGGCTTCAATAGAGAGACAATTTTATCCTCATGAACTATTAATATTTTAAAGGTTATTAAGATGCAAAGTTTTTCGTGTCTGTCATTTATTTCTACTTTAAGGGAAATAATATGGAAAAAAAATCTAATTTCTCTTCAATTAATATCTGGCTGTGACAAATTAATCTACTGCTTAAGCTCAAGTAATGTTTTAAATATAATTCTAAAACATGATTAACTACAAGTACAGTATAAATGCTTTCTACCAAAACAACAACACCCCGCTTCTGTTTTTCTGTTCAGTAACTGACGACCGCAGCCAGGACAACATATTTTCTGCCGCTCACATCAGCCACTGCAGTGTTGTAGCTCATGGGGACGTGACGTACACTTGCCCCATAGCAAGTAATTGACTTTTGATTGAACGGTGCTTTGCTCTTCCTTTTAAGGAAAGCCAGGGCAGATTCATTTCCCATCATTGCTGCGTGTAAAGCTGGAAGCAGCAGGGAAAATCACAGGCACTGTGACGTTTTCTCGGTCACCACCCACAGCTGTATCTCCTGGTCTGGGGTGAGCCAATGGGGAACAGGCTGGTGGTCTACTACAGTCCTGGATGGTCAGCAGTGTAGGGGGCTGGCTGATGAACACTACCTTTAGGCCTGTTTATTTCAGCCTACTTGTGACCATGACTCATTTAATTTTTGGGAAGACGTAATGCTGCACCCCCTTCAGCAAAAAAACAAAAACTGGATATCCCCTGCCTCTTTTTGTTTGAGCTTTTCTCTTGCATTTTCAGTCAGTTTAGGCCCGTGGTTCCTTGGTGGTTTATGTTTGTGACTCTCCTAAAAATGAAAAGAAACCTATCTTTAAATACCGAATTGTGACTCCTCATTTGAGTTTATGGCCTAAGTAATGAGTAGTTCAACTAGTAACAGATTTTTACCTTCTCAGAAGAGGCAATAAAGATTAATTTCATGAGGGAATAAGCAAACAACAACTCTCTACATTTTGTGTGACATAACAGTGAACTACTTGCCAATTAAACATTTAAATGGATCTATTAACAGTCAGATAAGCCACATATTGCATTAGTGACCTTCTTGATGATTATTCTGCTTTTCCTAAAGTAGCTTATGGTTACTTTATTTCAACTGATGCATAATTTAGCTTGAAAGGCATTGCACTTTTTTCTTTTTTACTCCGTATTATACAATCATCGCTATGAGTCAAAAGTCTGCATTTCAAACATTTTGTTTCGCTTTTTAATCAATGTAACAATTTTGTGACCCCTCACATTTATCTGTGACTTTTCTTTTCAAGTGTCTGCGATATTATGCAGCTACTTGTCCAGAAACGTCCTGTCCAAGTGGATGACCCTACATTTGCATAATATATCCAGTGTAATAAGAGGTAATGTAGATGTATCATTTTCCAAATTTGTATTCTGGAGGAACAGCACCAATTATACAGAGTTATGCTAATTACCTACTTGACCGGATCACATATTAGTTGTATGAAGAGTCATTATTTCAGCAGAAGAGGCCAATTATATTCTGCTACAAAACTATGATGGAGGTAATCTCACACTGAGATGTGAGGATGTAAATGAAAGGATGAAAAAGGCTGTTGTTGCCTCTCAAACAAGTAACCAACATGCATCAAGCATTCATTGTTCAGAAGCCACTTTAACCGGTTAGTTTTAGTGCATTGCGCTGTCCATGGTGCTGATCAGTGGACAGTTCAAAATGCATCAAATGTATTTATTCATTTAACCCTCCTGTTGTCTTCGTTTATGGGCACCAAAAATATTGTTTCCTTGTCTAAAAAAATACAAAAATTCTGCAAAAAATTCCCCAAATTTCTGAAAATTTGCAAAACCTTCAGGAAGAAAATTCCAATAATTCCTTAAAAGTTTCCCTTAAAAGTTTTATTTTAAAAATATTCCCCAAATTTGGCAAGAAAATTCTTGTAAATATTTTCAAAAAATGAGTAAAAATCTTCCAAAAAATCCTAAAAATATCTAAATTGATTACATATATAACAGTAAAACTTCTAATATTTTCTTTAAGAACATTCACAAAAAAATCTACCAAAATCCAGCGACATTCGCTCCCTTACTGGGAGAAGAAGCCCCTGGGGGTAACCTTACCTTGTAAATCAGTTTACACAATACAAACATGTTGCTTCTGCATAAACTAACCATATTCTCAAATATTGATGTTGCTCCAACTTTAAATGCAACATTAAATACTAGATAAAATACACAGAACTTATTTTATATTTTTATTGGTAAACAGTTTAAATATTGCCAATTAATTTCCAATTGAGAGGAGACAAGTTATAAATTAACTGTGAAAAAGGGATGTTTAGCAATGATTAAAGCTAGCTTGCTAATGCTACAGTAAGCCAATGTAGCATAGCTTAACATAAACTTAGCTAATTAGCATTTTAGATTGATAATATCACATTTTTACTGCTGCTTAGCTATTATACTGCTTTATTATAGAATAAGTGTACATAATTTATCAGACATCTAACACTAGCAAAAAAAAACACCAAAGAGACCAGTAAAATGATTACATATTACTATTTAAAGATTAGTAAGGTCACTATCATCCAAGAAAAGTATTTAATGATCAGGGGGAGATATATGATACCCAAATTTACTCTAGAATGCGAAAATCGTGGGAATTGAGAAAAGCAGTTCAAATTATTAAAATTTTCAAAACTACTGCCTCACTTTCTTCACCTAAATGAGC
The DNA here is from genome assembly GCF_022539595.1 of Amphiprion ocellaris. NCBI lineage: Eukaryota > Metazoa > Chordata > Actinopteri > Pomacentridae > Amphiprion > Amphiprion ocellaris. The sequence goes on from NC_072770.1 coordinate 33,250,829, forward strand.
CATTTATAACAACATTTGTAACAATTTTATCTTGACGTGTTCTTTCATGATTTGAACAGTGATTCTGTAACGGTTTCATTTTTCAGCAGGTTTCCTTGGAAATGTGTAGCTTTTAAAACTCAATACAGACCTAAGAAACTATTAAAGGTTCTTTCAACAGAGCAATGAGGCCCCAAGACACTTAGAAATCCATTTTTTAAAAACAAACAAAAAAAGAAACTGCATATAAATGAGTGTTTGGAGCTTATCAAATGTGATATTTTTTTATTTGGTTAAAATAAGAAGTGGATGGACCGTAGGCGTCGTCTTCTGAAGGTCTTTTGCAAACCCTACACCCTGTCCTCTCTGGAAAATGGACTCCCCCCACTAAAAATCAATGCTTATCGATTTCATTAGGCTAAAATAAAGACTTGTCAATGTGCCTGCTGAACTGGTGACAAGCAGCTGGGTTGAATGTCTGACACGCAGCGCCACCTGGTGGTCAAAAACTAAAACCTACATCCCAGCAAATAGCATCCGACTAGATGACATGGTAAAATGCTGAATGATTCAATGACCCGCCATTGTCACGAAATAAAGACAGAAATTACATCTCCACAACAAAACACAGCCCCGACCCGTTCTAGTGTTACATGTGCACAGACAGCAGTCAGTGGACGTGATATTACAGCATCCGAGGATGAATCAGGCGCTGCAGGAATTCAGACCATAATTCATATAGAAATCCTACCTTTCACAGGCTCGTTGTTGTCAAATAACTGGACGTTTCGCGTCCACCCAGTGGTGTCGGTTTGAAAATAAAGAAGAGAGCGGTTGTTTTATCCACACAGGAAAGCCCTGACACCGTGTTACCTCTGTTCAGCTGGCCACTACAGGGGTCCCATCTGGCTAATTAGCTTGTCAATAAACCTTGAAGGTAATACCGCGAGAACGAGAGTTGGGAGTGAGAGCTCATCCCACCCCAAGTCCAGCGCTGCACCTCACGTCTGCCTTGTTATTGCATTAATTCACAAAAAGTAAAAACAGGAGATTAGCTGAACACAGATATCCAAAGTAACCCGAACCATTTCTAAACTAAATCCATCTAGAGCAATAACGTAACCGTTGTCTATTATTTATATGCTCATTGTGAGTATTTATGATTATTATTGGGACAAAAACTAATGAGTATCAGACAATATCAGGCCCAATATACCAATTCAGCTTCTGTCAGTCGATATGTCCTGCTGTAATTAGCCTGAGGAATAGTAATAAGTGTGTTTCAGTACTTACACACAGGCCCATTTAACTACAACATTTATGAAGACCACTGTTACCTGGGAGGTTATCTTATTTAGAACTTTAACCTAACAGAGAAGGAGGGTCACTGAACAGGATATGGATCATAGATATTGGTCTAGAAAATGTATTGATGCTTTGTTAATGTCATTAGTAAAACTGTAAGGGAAACAGAATCTTTCTGACGAGCATCCACGGTGGAGTCAGGGAGATTCTTCACAGATTTGCTCTAAGAAATAAGCCAAGTTCCATTAACTACTGGTAAGTGTGTAGATAATGTAAAATATTATTAAGATCATTCCATCCGAAATTATCAAATTTGTTGAACACTTTCTGCTGGACTAACACTAATTTGCCTCAGATTTTAATGGCATAAAATATGGATAATAAATCTATGAATAAATACATTTTGTCTTATGTAAAAGTTGAAACATGGATATTAAAAAATCCACCCATTCTTATACTTGATAATCTGTAGGACTGTGTGACTGGTAAAAAACCCACACAGGCACAGATTCCACCCAGAAAGACCTTGGGCTGAGATTTGAACCCAGGAACTTTGAGGTGACAGTGCTGGCCACTACCCCACTGTGTCACTCATATTAATAAAATGCTATAATTATACAAACAAATAAATGTACTTATTTCTTTATATAGAGACATACTGTATAGATATTATATATCAATAAATTCAAATACACTGAAAAATACATTCCAAACATATGTATAATATCAAGTTTTTTGTCAATAGCATCCTCTTTTGTGGCATCAAATACCCTGATATCTTGAGGAATTTCAGAGGAATATTAATAACTGTTATTCAGTGTTGTTGCATTGGCACACTTAATTATGGTAAACCTCAGTAATTTATTCTAGGTTTGATTTTTAAAGGATGGAATTAAAGTTTTGCTCATACATCTACTCCCAATAACTTATAATGACAAAGTGAATGTGTGCTTTTAGAATGTTTTGCTTTTTTTTTTTTAGAAAACTGAAAAATTCTGTCTTTCATTTATTAGAATATTTAGGCTACTGTATTCAGACGTGATCAGGTGCATTATATTTGTTTTTGTTATCCTGAGGATGTATAAAAGTCTACTCCTGGTGAATTGAAAAGATTGGCTATAGTTCAGAAACACACATCTGTATAAAGTTCCAAAATTCACACTGCACATTAAGACAAACAACCAAGCAACTATGCTGTGGTGGGATTTCCTCAGTGGCATGGAGATGGAGACTTGTTATAACTGAAGGAAAGGATGAATACAATCAAATCCCTGAGTGGGCCAGCTAAAGCCTAGATTTGTACACTTTGAGAGGATGTAGTAAGAAGAAACTTCCCAAATTCAGGCATGTAAAGCTTTCTGCAAATTGCCAGAGAAGATGCACAGCGTCTACCGAGTGAATAAAGGGTCTGAATCCTTTTGCAAATGAGGGATTTCAGATTTGGAGTTTTAATAAAATTGCACAAAGGTTTAAAAACATGTTTTCAGAATGGATTTCAGAGTGTAAATTGATGGTTAAAATGCCAATTTTATTAATTTAGGCATAAGAAAATGAGGGAACACAATGGATGCTTCAAGAATATCTACTGAAAAAGCAGAATAAAGGTTTTGAAACTAGACATTGACACATGACATGACCTTTTGCTTTATTTTCAAACACACTTCCAGTTAAACACACAGTAAACAGTGAAAAAAAAAGTGTTGTAGGGTAAGAAATTATTCCAATAATAACATAATTTGTATAATAATAATAATAATAATAATAATAATAATAATAATAATAATAATAATAATAATAATAATAATAATAATAATAATAATAATAATAATTATTATTATTATTATTATTATTATTATTAAGTTTATATAGTAATATAGAAGTTTCTCCCTGCCTTGTAAATGGAGAAAATTTAGAAACATGTAATTTTTTATTTTTAAAAAATGCATAAAAGTTTTCTTGGTGCATGAACTGAGGCTGCTGACTGACCTTATATTGCACAATGTTCAATGTCTTTAAATATTTTCACAGTAAGGATTCATCTGTCGATCTATCTATACCTGAAACCTGATCCTCTGTATATAGTCTTCTACATGTTTGTTGTTTTTTTTTTTAAGAATAAAGTCATCTGTATATAATGCTATGGGCAATTTTTGCACCATTTTTTTCTTATTTATTCTTGCACTGCCTTTATACTCTTATACTTTCTCCTTTCCTAAGGAAGAAGTTTCGGTTATTTCCCCAGTTATGTTTGAAATGTAACATTACTTCTTCAGCTCAGTGCATCAGTGATCATATTGGTTTAGTGGTTGGAAGTCAATAAAACATTAGCGTCAGTCAAATTGAATGCGTCAGTGGATGGAAGTGGTGGTTGCCTTGTGCTGCTCTTCACTTCACTGCAGCTCCATGGCTCCATCTGCTGGACGGACAGAAGGGCAGCAGCTGATGGCAGCTTCTTTGACCTCACGCTGCTGTCAGACCCACAGATTAGGGTTTATTTCAGATATATATAATAGAAAATAGTAATTAAAAAATAAGCTGATGTTGTATTTTTGCAGCAGTGAGTTTTACAGGGTTAAGAGCAACCAGTCAAAGGTTATTACTGAGGATTTTAAACAAAAACATTCAGGCAAACAGTTAACATCATAGGGTGCCTGACATGTTTGTTTTTTTTCCGGGTCGATACAGATTTTTTTTGTAATCAAGGAGATCAATAACCAAGATTTGGAATCACTACACATTTGCAGGAAAAATAAAGTTTTTGAACAGCACATAAAGTTAAGTTAAAATTAAAATAATCACGAGTTGCAGCCTTTGCTTATTTATGTTTTACATGCTGAAGTTGTCCTTCAGTGTTTCACTGATCAGATTGTGCTGTGGGCAGGAACAAGATCAGAGGGAGGCAGCTGCAGCAGACCCAAAGTAGTTTCACATTCATTTATCTGATCAGATTTCAGGGGGCTTTTTTTTTTTTTTTTTTTTTTTTTTTTTAAGAAATGGGACCAATAATTGAAAACATGCTAAATATCAGATGGGATCATTGGTGTCACAAGACATCTGCAGACACAGGTCAAAGATTACTAGGAGTTTATTTAACAAATGAAACTAAAACCAACACAGAAAGGATAACTAAACCAAGGTGAAAACAAAAAGGGGAAACCAGACTAATTGTAGGAGAAAGGTTCTGGTTTCAAAGTCTGTGGTCTGGCAGAGAGCGGAAGAATGAAGAACCGGGCCTTCGTGGATTAAGGTGATTGAGAACAGGTGAATCAACCCCCACACCTGTGAGAGAGATGGATGGATGGATGGATGGATGGATAGATGGATGGATGGATGGATGGATGGATGGATGGATGGATGGATGGATGGATGGATGGATGGATAGATAGGTAGGGAGGTAGATGGACCATAGATAGATGGATGGATAGGTAGATCCTGCAGTGGGGATATTTTCAGTGTGGCAGTAGCAGATAGGAAAAAAAGTTAAAAAAAAAAAAAAGCAGCACTCAGTGCACAGATATAAATAGATGCTTTCTCCTTAGAGAAGAAATAGAAATGCTTGTAAAAAAAAACCCTGTGAAATTGCACATATTGACTTATTTACATTTTATTGCAGTTACTTCATGGGTGATCTGAACTACTGGGAGCAGGCTTGATTGAACACAGTCTGACTGCTGCAGGAAGGAAGGACCTCCTTCAAACATCGTGGGTGAAGCAGTCTGTCCCTGAAGGAGCTGCCGGTGATGGTCCTGTTTCCTGCAGGGGGTGGGAGATGTCCTCCATGATAGACAACAGCTTTGTCATCATCCTCCTGTCTACCACCAGCCCAGGACAGAGCTTGCTTTCTTAACCAGTTTCTTTAGTCTCTTCCTGTCTGCAGCCGTGATGCTGCTGCTCCACCAGACCAGTCCATACAGGATGGCTGATACCACCACACAACCATAAAAGGTCCTCAGAATTGCTCCCTGCACCCCGAAGGACCTCAGTTTCCTGAGCAGGTGAAGTCTGTTCTGACCTTTCTTACACCGTGCGTTGGTGTTCTATCTCTAGACATGTTTGAATATCTTTATCAATAAATGCTCAAACATATGTTGAGTGTCAGCTCAGCTCTTTGTTCCATACATGTAAATGTTCCTATGTGATTGGTGTCTTGCAGTCAGAGTGTAAAGAATTGAAGCTGTCAGAGGCTTTCTGTGGTGAAGAGGCTGCAGGACATCAGCTGCTCCAACAGGTGAAGCCTTTGTTCTTTGGCTCCAACCAGAAGCAGCAATAAATCAGCATGAGCTGCAGCTTATCCACCTCATAGAGTGTATAATAAAGAAACCAAGAGGTTTTAGTTGATAGCTGTCGCTAGCAGTGTGTTGTTCAGGTTGTGAGGAGAAGTAAAAAGCTTACAGCACCTGGTATTCCCAGGTAGTCTCCCATCCAAATACTAACCAGGCCCCAACCCTGCTTAGCTTTGCAGATCAGATGAGATCAGGTGTATTCAGTCTCAGAAACAAACCTCACATGATTCAGATCTCCACTCACACCTTTTATTTGTCGTTTGGTTGCACCAGTACTAATTGATAGCATCATTTAAGCAAAGTTAGAGCAACATCTTGTAGGACAGGTGGTGTAGAGGTAAGTTTTTTGCCTCCCCGGTACCTTAGTACCTTTATTATCTTCACTTCCTTAATACTTTTGTGTACCATCATTTACGAAAACTAACAGCTACACCCAGTAGGAAGGATAGCACAGTGGTAAGTTATCTGCCTCTCATCCAGGAGGTCCTTGGTTTGAATTCAGCTCAAGGCTCTTTTTACACTTTGGCTGCATGACAACCTCTTGCAACCATCATTACAACAAACTCCACCAGGGACCTTGTGTGACAGATAGCTCACACAGATGGTGTGTGTCTGTCATGTGGACGGTCATGGTTCGAATCCCCGCTGTGGTGTGGAGTGTCACTGGAGTGGAGTGGACTGGAGTTCAAGGATGGATCCTGGAAAAAAGGAAAACCAGGAGATTTACCCATAAGCAAGGCACGAAGGCACGAAGGCACGAAGGCACGAAGGCACGAAGGCACGAAGGCACGAAGGCACGAAGGCACGAAGGCACGAAGGCACGAAGGCACGAAGGCACGAAGGCACGAAGGCACGAAGGCACGAAGGCACGAAGGCACGAAGGCACGAAGGCACGAAGGCACGAAGGCACGAAGGCACGAAGGCACGAAGGCACGAAGGCACGAAGGCACGAAGGCACGAAGGCACGAAGGCACGAAGGCACGAAGGCACGAAGGCACGAAGGCACGAAGGCACGAAGGCACGAAGGCACGAAGGCACGAAGGCACGAAGGCACGAAGGCACGAAGGCACGAAGGCACGAAGGCACGAAGGCACGAAGGCACGAAGGCACGAAGGCACGAAGGCACGAAGGCACGAAGGCACGAAGGCACGAAGGCACGAAGGCACGAAGGCACGAAGGCACGAAGGCACGAAGGCACGAAGGCACGAAGGCACGATTTATTTTTGGCAAATTTTGCCCAAATGTAAAAAAAAAGCTTGAGCAGGGTGGGGGATCAAACCTGCACTCTCCAGGTTCCAAACCACCACCGCTACCTCTGGACTACCAGTCCTACATACCCAAATACAGGCTTTTCTTCTATTCGTCAAGGCGGTGACATCAACACTGAAAGGAAAAAAAAACAATCCACAAAATCAAAAAAAGAAGATAATCTACCTACAACTTTTAAAGAACACGCTAAAAAACACAATACTAAAAAGTCACACTCTTCTCCTCATCACTCATTTTTACATTTTAACACAATTTCAAAGCCACACAAATCACATTCTTCATGTCAAATCACTTCTCTTCACTACAAATGGGAGAGAACAGCAAACAAATAAAATACAACTTATGGCTTAAATATCTTCAAAATCTCTTTGCTATTCCTCTACATTCAAATTCCTCAACACCACTCAACAATCACCTGCAGGATCTCTTACTTCTTTCTTAGCTCTGACAAAACATCTTCAAGACTCTGAGAAGACAACTCATTTTCAACACATTTGCTGCTTCGTCTAAGTGTCCACACACATCTCCAGTCATCCACAGGCCTCACCACTGATCAGCTGCACAAACTTACATGTTAAACTTCTCCAAAGATAAAATACAGGCCCTTCTGTCTGATCACAACTTTTACTGGTGGCTCATATTTCAAGTTCATTTCCTTGCAAAGTCTTTATTTTGGATTAAAGTGGGATCTGTGACCAGGCAGATCACTTGTTTATTCTTAGCATTTGGATTTCACTGACATTCCTGTCATGTAGAAAAATAGAAATATCTTTGCATTGATTCAGCTAAACTAACTGCAGACACTGAGAGGCGTAAAGTTCAACAAATGCTGTTTTTATTTACTTCACTGGTGACATCAGTAGATGCTTGCAGTGAAACCACCACTGCAAATATTTATGCATTAAAGTATCACAACTGAAAACTCCCTACAAACGTCCACTTCTAACACCACAAACATTGTCCAGAGGAAATGATATTAGCTGAACATAAAAACATGTAAAACAGCTCTGATGCTTTCATCCTGAGCTCCACTCAAACATTTCACTGTGCAGCAGCTCAGCAGTTTGTTTAAAAAAAGCATTTAGGTTCAATCTGTGAAGCCCAAAACCCACCAGCTTTGAAAAATGACACCATTTACCAGAGTCACAAACTGTAAAAACAGAAGGAATTGTTGGATTTTCTATGTGAATGTGTCGCCTCTCTAGTTAACTCACCCGGTTACGTCTCCATCCTGACGCTGCTCTGCTGGACCGGAGCTTCTGGACCAGCCGGGTGGACCTTCCTTCACAGATCTTCCCGGTGGGAGTGATTCTGAGTCGGCCTTGGTTGACTGCAAACTCCTTAAAATGGACACATGAGAGGAAATCATGGACAAATCGATACAACAGCTTGTTCGGTTTGTCCTGTTCTTAAATGGGTAGAAAACTGCTGAGAGCTCTCAGTTCAATTCAATTTTCAATTCAATTTTATTTATATAGCGCCAATTACAGTCAAATTGTCTCGAGACGCTTTACAGAACCCATATGCCTGACCCCCAGAGCAAGCCAAAAGGCGACAGTGGCAAGGAAAACACCCTTTTAACAGGGAAAAAAACCTCGAGCAGAACCCGGCTCTAATGTGGGGGGAACCATCTGCCTGCTGGCCGGGCGGGTTGAGAGGGACAGAAGAGGTAGAAAGGTAGAGATAGAGGGGTAGAGGTAGAGATAGAGGGGTAGAGATAGAGAGGTGGGGGGTGGGACACAAGGACCATAAAACACAGCCACACATCTGAAGCATCCAGCATCCAGCTCTGGGACCAGGGACACTCGGAGAAAGGACACAGAAAGAAACAGAGTGAATGTAATGCAATAATGGTATATGTAGTAAATACATAGGTAGTTAGAGAAGGGCTCAGTGCATCAAGAGAGGTTCCCCAGCAGTCTAGGCCTATAGCAGCATAACTAGGGGCAGAACTAAGGGACGTCAAGAGGGGAAGTCAGTTGTGCAAATGAAAACACAAGCATACCCCGTCAGGGTCCCCCAGTCAGCCCTAACTATAAGCTTTGTCAAAAAGGAAGGTTTTAAGCCTGGTCTTAAAAATAGAGAGGGTGTCCGCCTCCCGAACCCAAACTGGGAGCTGGTTCCACAGGAGAGGCGCCTGATAACTGAAGGCTCTGCCTCCCATTCTACTTTTAGAGATTCTAGGAACAACAAGTAAGCCTGCAGTCTGAGAGCGAAGAGTTCTGCTAGGATAATATGGTACTATCAGGTCTTTAAGATATGATGGAGATTGGTTGTTAAGAGCTTTATATGTCAGAAGAAGGATTTTGAATTCTATTCTAGATTTAACAGGAAGCCAATGAAGAGAATCCAATATAGGAGAAATATGATCTCTCTTGCTAACTCCCGTCAGTACTCTGGCTGCAGCATTTTGGATCAGCTGTAGATGTTTCAGAGAGCTATTGGGACAACCTGATAATAAGGAATTACAGTAGTCAAGCCTAGAAGTAACAAATGCATGGACTAGTTTTTCTGCATCACTCTGAGACAGGATGTTCCTGATTTTCACAATATTTCTCAGGTGGAAAAAGGAAGTCCTACAGATTTGTTTTATGTGCGAGTTAAAGGACATGTCCTGGTCAAAGATAACACCGAGGTTCCTCACAGTAGTACTGGAGGCCAATGTAATGCCATCCAGAGTAACTATATGCTTTGAAAGCAATTCTCTAAGATGTTTGGGGCCAAATACAATGACTTCAGTCTTGTCTGAATTTAGTAGTAAGAAATTATAGGTCATCCAGGTCTTTATGTCCTTAAGACAATCTTGCAGTCTAGCTAGCTGATTAGTTTCATTTGGCTTCATAGATAAATACAATTGAGTGTCGTCAGCATAACAATGGAAATTAATACAGTGCTTCCTAATAATGTTGCCTAAGGGAAGCATGTATAATGTGAACAGTATTGGTCCTAAGACAGAACCCTGAGGAACTCCATGATTAACCCTAGTATGCTCAGAAGAGTCATTGTTGACATGCACAAACTGGAACCTGTCTGATAAGTAGGATTTAAACCAGTCCAGTGCTGTCCCTTTAATGCCAATAGAATGTTCTAGTCGCTGTAATAAAAGTTTGTGGTCGATTGTATTGAATGCTGCACTAAGGTCCAATAAAATAAGTATAGAGACCAGTCCATTATCTGACGCTATGAGAAGGTCATTAGTAACTTTCACCAGAGCTGTTTCTGTGCTATGATGCACTCTGAAGCCTGACTGAAACTCTTCAAACAAGCTATTCCTTTGTAAATGTTCACATAATTGATTTGCAACTGTTCTTTCCAGAATTTTGGAGAGAAATGGGAGGTTGGAAACTGGTCTATAGTTGGCTAAAACATCTGGATCTAGAGTGGGCTTTTTAAGTAAAGGTTTGATTACAGCAACCTTAAAAGCCTGTGGTACATAACCTGTTACTAGAGAGAGATTAATCAGATCTAACATTGAGGAATCAGCTCTGACAGAGTGTTGCTCTGACTCCATGTGTGACTGAGGCTGGAGTGAACAGAGCTGCTGCTGTTCAGATGCAGCTTCTTATTAGCACAACAACAGACGCTGCGTTCACTACGTCTGTGGGTGTGGAGCTGATAAAGAGGATCTTCACCACTGACCTGAGCTGCTGCCACACGGTGAGACGTCCAACAGAGTCACTGAGCAGCTGATGATGAAGAAGATGAAGGCTTCAGGAGGAGGTGGAGGAGGAGAAGCTGCAGGACCACATGAGACACTGAAGAGACAAACCAGAAATGATTCACACACTAGACATGAAGAAAAGAAAACATCAGAGAGTGTAAAATACAAGAATGAGTCCTGAACATCACTGGTGATGAAGCTCGAGGCAGAAAAACTCAAACACAAACTGCCTCAACAAGAAGTTCATTTCTATGGTCAAACTGAGAGCAAGAATTCCTGGAATATTTAGTAAATCTAAACTGTATTTCTGAAATTTAATCCAGACAGGAGAAATATTGTGCATTTTAATATTCGTGTGTGCTGTCCCGATAAGCGGCTGGTGAAGGACTTTCTAAGTCTTATTGCCTCTTTTAATGTGGTTCAGTGTGTGTCGGGTCCCACACATGAACACGGACACACGTTAGACCTGGTTCTGTCTTATGGATTGTCTGTGTCGAATATTGAGATCGGTGATAACGTATTCTCTGATCATAAGCCTGTGATTTTTAATGTCAGCTTTCCGTGTGCTGGTCTTAAATCCAGCGCTCCTACTCGGTACTGTCGGGTTTTTGAACTCTCTCTCTGCCGGTCGCTTCTCCGCTGCTTTTAATCAGCTCTGCGTCCCCTCTAGTTTATCCTCTATAGATACAGAGGAACTCAGCTCATGGTTCCATTCTATTCTGTCAAGGTGTTCTGAACTCCGTGGCTCCTTTAAAGACTGCACATCGTAGAGCAAAACTGGAGCCCTGGTTCAACGACGCAACTGGAGCAGTGAGGAGGGAGTGTGGTAGAGCTGAGCGCAGCTGGAAGAAGGACAAGCTGCAAGTGTCGTTTTTAATTTTAAAAGACCGCTGGAGAGACTATCAGACTGTGGTTAAGGAAGCCAAAAGAGCTCACTTAGCTGGAGTCATTGAGTCAAACCGCCACAACCCTCGAGTTTCATTTAATACCACTGACTCAGTTTTAAATGCTCCCAAGCCGGTTTGCCAGGAAGCATCCATCGAACTGTGCGTCAACTTTCAGGAGTTTTTTATTGATAAAGTTGTTAGTACAAGGGCTCTGATCTCAGCTCCTGCCGTCGACCCCTCTGCCTCTGTCTGCTGCCCGGCTGGGCTCCATAAATTTCAGCCCGTTACTCTGTCGTTTTTCATAGACACTGTCGGCCACATAAAGGGTCCCTCACGACTCCATCCCGCCTCACTTTTTAAAAGAGGTTTTTCCATGTATTGGGCAGTCAGTTTTAACCGTCATTAACAGCTGTCTGTCCACTGGCGTGGTCCCCCACTAGTTTTAAACATGCTGCAGTCCAAACACTGCTGAAGAAACCTGGCCTCGACACCACAGTTTTATCTAACTTCAGAACAATCGCCAAGCTGCCCTTTCTTTCCAGAATTTTAGAGACAGTTGTTCATGCCCAGCTGAAGTCCTCTTTAGATGAGCACAACGTACTGGAGGTTTTTCAGTCTGGTTTTCAGACTCTGCATAGCACGGAGTCAGCACTGCTACGGGTTTTTAATGATGTTCTCCTGGCAAACGACTCTGGGGATGATGCGGTTCTTGTTCTTAGCCAGTCCTTCCTTAGCCTTTGGCATAAGGAAGAAATTGTCATTACATTTGCACCTACCATTGCCAGAAACTTTGACATATCATTCTCAAAATTGGTCAGCTCAGTGGTCACACCTAGGCGATGCCACAGTGTGAAGATTTTGACGATTCATAAAATATTGTTGCCGTGGCAACGCATCGTTGCCGTAATAAACAAAGTACTTTTTGACAGGTTAAAAATGCTCAAATGCTCGCCAAAATTGCCACACATATCTGGACCGGCAACCCATTTTAGAAATTAAGGAAACTGCACATGTGTGTGGCAAAATGGCTCCATAGCGCCACCTGGAAAATTTCAAACAGTTACTACGGCCAGTACGTGTCACCTAGAATTATGAAACTTGGTAGGCATATGTAACTTGTCAAGACGCACAAAAATGTAATTGACACCCATGGCGAAAACCAAACAGGAAGTCGGCCATTTTGAATTATATGTCATATGTTTTGACCATTTTGGCTCATTTTTGTACATTTTCAAAAGCTATAAACTCAAACAGGGTAACACCGAGAGAGCTGAAATTCGGCCAGGATGTACTCCAGGCATGGGTGATCAAAAGTTATCAAAATGCTCTGCAAAAGTCTGAGGGCGTGGCCATGGCGGCCTCCGGAATTTTGATGCTTCGCCATGAAACATCAACTGCTGTGTAACTGCCCTAAACATGCTCCAATCTGCCTCGAAATTTACAAGTATGATCAGAGTCCTGCCGTGATGACATTCACATGCTGAAATACAGCCACAGTCATAGCGCCACCTGTTGGATGGAAGGGAATTCTCTATAACTGGCCTGTACGTGGTCTGATCTGCCTGAAATTTTGTATGTGTGATCAGAGTCCGACCCTGATCACATCCATAGGCCAATATACACTCTCGGTCGCAGCACCACCTGGTGGATGGACAGGAAAAGCTCTATAAGTAGCCTGAACGTGCTCCAATCTGCCTGAAATTTTACACGTGTGATCTGGGTCCAGCCCTGACGACATCCATGTGGTCATGTACATTGACAGTCATAGCGCCACCTTGTGGTAGCAGGAAATTGACATTTTTTACACTTTGATGTACTATTCTGAGCACGTTGATCAGATTCACCTCAAATGTGGTGACATATGCCAGAACACATTGATGATGATTCCCAGAGAAAATGGTGACTCGTCATCAAAGGGCGTGTCTGTGGCGGTGCGGCGAAATTCGATTTCTCGCCATGAAAATTGAATTATTAATATCTCAGCTGGAAATGATGCAATCCGGACCAAACTTGATGTGATGGACACCAGTCCGGTTCTGAACACATCCACATTCATAAATTTAGAAATACTCATAGCGCCACCTATTGGCAACAGGAAGAAATTGTCATTACATTTGCACATGCCATTGCCAGAAACTTTGTCATATCATCCTGTAAATTGGTCAGCTCAGTGTTTCCCCCTTGATGATGCCACAGTATGAAGATTTTGACAATTCATAAAATTCTGTTGCCGTGGCAACGCATCGTTGCCGTAATGAACAAAATACTTTTTGACAGGTTAGGAACGCTCATATGCTCACCAAAATTGCCACACACAGCAGGACTGCTGAAATATTTGATATTTTATACAAATTGTCCATGACTGTTGCAAAATGGCTCGATAGCGCCACCTGGAAAATTTCAAACATTTACTACGGGCTGTGTGTCTGACATACAGTTCTGAAATTTGGTAGGCATATGTAACTTGTCAAGACGCACAAAAATGTAATTGACACCCATGGCCAAAACCCAACAGGAAGTTGGCCATTTTGAATTAATTGTCATACGTTTTGACGATTTTGGGTCATTTTTGTACATTTTCAAAAGCTATAAACTCAGACAGGGTAACACCGAGAGAGCGGAAATTCGGCCAGGATGTACAGCAGGCATGGGTGATCAAAAGTTATCAAAACGCTCACCTTAAGTCTGAGGGCGTGGCCATGGCGGCCTCCCGAATTTTGATACTTCGCCATGAAACATCAACTGCTGTGTAACTGCCCTAAACATGCTCCAATCTGCCTCAAACTTTACACGTGTGATCAGAGTCCAGTCTTGATCACATCCATAGGCCGACATAAACTCTCGGTCGCAGCGCCACCTGGTGGATGGAAGGAAATGCTCTATAACTAGCCTGGACATGGTCCGATCTGCCTGAAATTTTACATGTGTGATCAGAGTCCGGCCCTTGTCGCATCCATAGGCCGACATGCACTCTCGGTCGTAGTGCCGCCTGGTGGACGTGCGTGGATTCGCCGACCAGCAAGGATGCGATGACCCGTCCAACGCTGCTTGCAACTTGAATTTTTAACTTGAGTTTGGACTCGACAGTTTTTGTCAGGAGGTTGGACTTTAGGCTTTGTGCTGGAGGGTTGAACCCTGATTTCCAAGATTTTCAAAGTGTACAGACCTCTTGAGTCCTGAGGAGATGAGCTTTCACACAGTGTGAGGGCTGAAATTTTCGAAGTTTCACAGTAGTTGTCTGTAAACTAGAACCTTCAGATAGTCCAAGGACTCGTGTGTTCTATGTCCATGTGTAGTTGTCTGTTAGTTTGAAATGTCAGATAGTCTGAGGACTGAAATGTGCAAAGTGTCTTAGTACTTCTCTGTTAGTTAGAAATTTCTGTTTAATCGAAGCCTTAAAAGTTGTGAACATGAGTCTTGATTTCACATTTAGAGTATCCATTTGAGTTTTGGTGAGACGTTCACCTGTGTGCTATTTAGAAATGGTCCAGAAACTTTGATTGTATTCAATGAAAAGTATAGTTAGTGGTGATCAGAAGGTAACATTAGTTTGATCAATGATTTCAACTATTAGTAGACTTTATGAGGGAAGCAGTTTTGAGAAAAGAGTTATTAGTTAATCAATTCATAGTGCAACCCAGAACATTGAAAGAGGAAGTGTTTGAAGAAACAACCAGATGTTTTTGTTTCAGAATAGAAAACGTTTTAAGATGTGTAAATTTATGTGTTTTTTTGGATTTTGTTATTGTGTCTTCTGTGTAATTAGATATTCAAAAGTGTCACTGGTGTTTTTCAAATTTTTTGTCTGTATTTAGATTCATCTTAAAAGTTTAGTCTTGTTCTTTTGTCATTCTTTATGATTTTATAATATTAGATTATATGTCCAAATGTTTTGTCTTTTTAATGTGTAATTGTTGAGTGAAAAGTATTATTGGATGTGATGAGTTAAAATATTATTTTCAATATTAAATGTTTAAACTGTTGTAGTTTGTAATGTTAAGAACTTGTAGTAGATTGTAATGTGTAATTGTATATTTAAAGTTTTCATAGTAAATTGTGTTTAATTCCTAGTGAAAGTGTTATTGTCTTTAAGATGTTATTTTGTAAAGAAACATTTAACTATTTAAATAAGTGTAGTAGTTTCTTTCACTTTTTGTTTGTATAGGCGTAGTGAGAGACAGCCAGACAACGGGGTTAGAAATAAGAGGTAGGCCAGCTCATACAGCATGGGGTGTACAAGCGGGAGTCAAACCCGGGCCTCAGCGGTGGGGACCTACTACATACGTCAGAGGCGTAACCCGTAGAGCTACATAAGCACACATGTTCTGGCCTTGAAAACGTGTATAAATCCAATAGAAAGTCTAGGGGTAGGGTTAGGGTTGGAGAGGAAGGTCCTTACAGTTGTAATGAAAAAAATAGGGTAATTAATATTACACATAAATATTTTTAATGTCCAAACGAAGCATCCGAATATTCTGAGAAATTAATCCGTGGTTTTTCCTTCAGCCATTGTGGTTGCACTGTACCTTTAGGTTATCTAGATCTACAACGGCTGAAGGAAAAACCCCAACTTTATTCTAAGAATTTTTTGGCTAGTGTGACTTAATATTAAATTATGAAAAAAATTTAAATTTTTATATCCATCCTTTTGGTATATTACTACTGTCAGGACCTTCCTCTCCAACTCGAACCCTACCCCTAGACTTTCTATTGGATTGATACATCTTTGCTGACAGCCAACATGTGTGATCATATAGCTCTGTGGGTTAAGCCTCTGACGCATGTAGTTGGTCCTCAATGCTGAGGCCCTGGTTCGATTCCGGCTCGCAATCCCGTGTTATATTAGTTGTTCTCATTCTTATTTCTACCCCATTGTCGGGCTGTCTTTCACTACGCCTATCCATCAATTAACTGCAAAAGACTACAACACTTATTTACAAATTTCCTGTTTATTTATTAAATACAATTCTTTAATTTCTTACATCTTTTTTCCCCCCATACTTTATAAAAGTTTAATTGTCTTAACTTTTTCCCATTTATTTAATTGCTTCTTTTTTATGTATTTTCTTTCTTTAATCTTCTTCTTCTTTCTAGAATTTAACACCAACCTTAAATTTTGGGTCATTTTTAGACATTTTGAAAAGCTATCAACTCAAACAGGGTAACACCGACAGATATGAAATTCAGCCAGGATGTACTGCACACATGGGTGATCAAAAGTTATCAAAATGCTCCGCAAAAGTCTGAGGGCGTGGCCATGGCAAGGCTCCTGAACTTTGATGCTTCGCCATGACACATCAACTGCTGTGTAACTGCCCTAAACATGCTCTAATCTGCCTCAAACTTTACATGTATGATCAGAGTCCAGCCCTGATGACGTTCACATGCTGAAATACAGCCACAGTCATAGCGCCACCTGTTGGATTCAAGGAAATGTTCTATAACTAGCCTGTACATGGTCCAATCTGCCTGAAATTTTGTATGTGTGATCAGAGTCCAGTCCTGATCACATCCATAGGCCGACATAAACTCTCGGTCGCAGCGCCACCTGGTGGATGGAAGGAAATGCTCTATAACTAGCCTGGACATGGTCCGATCTGCCTGAAATTTTACGTGTGATCAGAGTCTGACCCTGATCACATCCATAGGCCAATATACACTCTCGGTCGCAGCGCCACCTGGTGGATGGACAGGAAAAGCTCTAGAAGTAGCCTGAACATGCTCCAATCTGCCTGAAATTTTACACGTGTGATCAGAGTCCGGCCCTCGTCGCATCCATAGGCCGACATGCACTCTCGGTCGCAGCGCCGCCTGGTGGACGTGCCTGGATTCGCCGACCAGCAAGGATGCGAGGACCCGTCCAACGCTGCTTGCAGCTTTAATTATATGTTGTGTTATGTGGATCTGAAAGTCCAATTTCAAATAAATTCGTAATCCGCTCGTATACAGGCTATTGATTCCTCTTTAAAGTGTTCCTAGTTGTGTACTGCAGAAAGATGTTTATGCTATATTGTAGTGTACAAAGATGTTTATGTTATATTATACTGTAGAGAGATGTTTATGCTATATTGTACTGCGGAAATGTTATCTGCTGTTGGTTCCTCTGTCTACAGCGTCCTCTGCTGTTAAAGAACAGTAGTAAACATAAAAGGTTGTAAAATTATTATATTGCGGGTTACTCCAGTTAGTTTTGTATCGTCACCACAAGCACTATGACTCATACAAAAGTGCGTACAAGCAAAAAAACGGAGGACTTAAAATAATAATAATAATAATAAAGCTTTACCCGGCGCACAAAATTGGCGCACCACATCCGGTCCGGCTGTCAAATCTGTCCGCTGGCGCGTGTCGTGTGGGTTTGAATGTGGCGTTTGCGTGTATGCGTGACTGGATTAAAATTAACTCCAAACGCATTTTCAGCAGCCACAAGCAAACCCGAAAGTATCTTACGACGGTTAAATTCGCGGGCTGACTGCTGTCGTTTACTGTGTGCGGACGTTACTCGCACGGGACCGAGATACATGTCAACCGAACCCAAGAGGATCCGCACCGACAACATGACCGGTAAAAAGATCGGAACCCACAACGGCACCTTCCACTGCGACGAGGTCCTGGCCTGTTTCTTCCTCCGCCAGTTACCTGAGTACACGGTAGGTACAACCTGCTGCTGAAGGAGACGTGTTGAGGAGTGTTTTTGTTCCCTCACATGCCAGTTTTTAATTACAATCTCCTTCTAAACGTGTAAACCTGTAAATAAAAAACACAACCAGTGTATCATAATATCTTCACCCTGCATTCGCTAATCTAGCGGAAATATTTCCTTAATTGTTGTCATGGCTCCAGTGTCATGCTATAACACACCAAATGGGGGTGCTGCTGTATAAATAGATGGTTCTCCCAAAGAGGTGAAATACAGCAATGAAAGTATATTTACAAGTGTGCGTTTTAGAGGGAAATTGCAATAGCAAAAGGTCAGTGAAACATTCATAGTTGCCTTTTAACTTGCGCCTACATGTCCTTTTAGAGATGTAATACCTTTTAAACAACCCAATGTCTAAATAACGTGACAAATCACTGTGTTCATGCAGCCAAAATTATGGCAGGATTTAAAGAGATTATTCAACTTGGAATGCATCTGATTTAAAACAAAAGTCTAGCTCCATAATAGCTTCCTATAATGATACTAATATATGTCTTGATATTGTAAATTTTCTGGGATAATCAGTTTAGAAACTGTCTACACTTGTAAGCATGCAATCAGTGATTTGCAGCATTGTCCCACAATGGCCTAATAAACTCCGATATATTAAATGGATAGGCAAACTCTATATTGACCGATGAGGCTGATCTGTGATTTTATTCACAAATTTAAGTTGTTTCCCATAAGTATACATCTATGCCAATATTATGTGTCTGTAAAAGTTCAATTACTAATTTAAATTCAGCATCAGATGAGTCCACATATTCATGATAGGGTAGGATACAGACTTAAAACTTTATTATTAATCACATAATAATCATGTGATTACATATGTACATTTATGTGAAGTTTTCTGGTCGTAAATAGATGGAACAGAATAGCCCATGAATTAAAGATTGGCGCCCAAACCAGCCTACATGTCCTAACTAATGCCACACTCTTGTTATAATTAACGGTCTTGGAATATAAAATGCATATAATGCACATGATGCATTTGGATCATTAGTATATATGATAATTTGTCAATTTTTTTCCCCCCTGATATATTATCTACAATTCTTTGTGCTCATTGCGCAGGATGCTGAGATCATCAGGACCAGGGACCCGGCACAGCTGGCAGAATGTGACATTGTTGTCGATGTGGGAGGAGAGTTTGACCCAAAGAGGCACCGCTATGACCATCATCAGAGGTGCAAGTCTGGCAGTAAGCTGCTGCAAAGCGAATGTGTTAATTACATTTTGGGTTTCAACAGATGTTTAAAACTCTGTGAACTAAGAGTAGGGAATATGAAAGTCTTTGTTGTTCATCAGCTGTCATGATAATCTTATTGTGGGTTCATTTTAATATGGTGAATCAATGTTAAATTAATACTTCAGAGCAGCTGCTGAGTTGAATTTTTCACTGAGTAATTTTGTGAAGTGTTTGAGAGTTTCTCTTAAAAGTGACAGTTCAAGTTTAATTTTAAATTATCAACGAGTGCAGTGTGGTGGAAGAAGGTGATGCTCTGTTTTTTACATAAACAGATATTGTAAATGTGTTTTCTTATAATCATATTATTTTTTTTCCCTTAAATCGCTTAACATTCATATGACAGTATGTGTTTTTAATGATGGAAAAACAAACCAAACATTGTAAATATGTCACATTTTAATGTATCATAGGTGAAGGACACAAGCATAGCTGATATTGTTAATGTTATTCATTCCATTATGATCTGACAGTGTGCCATGTCTTTGAGCCAGCCACCATAGTGAATCTTATGCATTACACCTGGGGTTTCCTTGCTTTAACATAATTATATTGTACTTTGAAAAGGGGCAGTGTCTTTTTTTTATCTTGAGAGAATATCATTATAGATATTTTCATTACCCCGGGTCCAAGGATGACAAAATAAATTTCCCCTGTGGCATCTGTTCTCACATCCGTCAAGCACCCAGATTGCATAAATCATGAAGGAACAGTGCTCCATGTTTTGTGTTAAATTTCCTGGCAAAGTTCCTTTCGAATGATTGCGTTCACTCGACGTTTCATCACGTTGAGTAATCAGCCCATTCCAGGTGTCTTGACAGCTTAATGTTCTGATGATAATCAGAGATAGCTTTTATGACCACGGTGATAAAGATATGCCAGGGCTCTCTTCCTGGCAGGCGGTTAGTGATAATTAGTGCTCCTTCAATTGAATGCCCCCCTGCTGTTGGTTCACGAGGCACAGAGGCTGCCATGACACTGTCAGGGGCCACAGGAGAATGTAGCTGTCACTCACATGCGCGGATGGGGGCAAGATGGTTGTGATGGCAGGGCTGGATGTAAGTGGGCTGGGGGCTGGAGGAAGCTGGAGAGGGAGCTGGCAAGAACAGTCAATAGCACTTCTTTCTAAACAGTGACAGTGTGCAGATGAAGATGACAGCAAGATCAATGCATCATAGTTAAAATTTAAAATAAGACCATAATAAAGAAGTAGCGCATTGTTTATTTGCTCTCTTGTTGAAAGTGAGATGAGAAGATAGATATCGCTGTTATATCTGTCTGTTGAATGAGCTTTTTACAAGACGTAACTGCGCTACAGAGGTGCTGGTGGGCAGATTTTGTTACCTTTGGATGGAGCTAAATTAGCTGGTGCCCCCTGTTTTTAGTTACGCTATGCTAAACTAAGCTAACTGGTCACCGGCTGGAACAGACAAGAAAGTGACAACAATCTTCAAAGTCATCGTAGGAAAGCAAACAAGCATATTTGCCCCAACGTTTAACTGTTCCTTTCAAAGACATAAACGATAACTTACCTGTCCTTGACCTGGATCTTTGCCTTTAATTTTCATGCAGACTTTGAAATAGTGAAAACAGACTGTATGATTAAAAATAACTGTCCCAATAAATTGAAGCATAAGGACAGAAAAAAAAAATCCAGAAGGACAACTTCTAATGTGATAAGTTGTTACAGATATGGAAAACTTTTATCTTAGTTTCTTAAGCAGAGAAGAAGATGATTACAAGAAGTGGAGGCAGGAAAAACTTTCTCCAAATACTGACTGAAGGCAATAAAGCACACCAGATTAGATCTGGCAGGGATTAAGACTGTCGTTGCTCACATTCCGCATGCACTCACTGCTCCCTCTCAGCAAAAAAAACAAAAAACAAAACATAAACATATTTTTCAACAGTGACAAATGTGGTCTGCATTTTGCCTCCCCTCATCACCAGTGCTGTTAAATAGTTAAAACTTTTCACACAGCTTTTCATGGTAACATGGTTTAAAATGTTGCTCACAGGAGGATCTGTGGACACTGCAGGGTTCACCTTCCACTGTAGTCACTAAAAATCTGTAAGCATTATGATGTGGCCACAGTTCATTTAATTTGGGAGGTTTTCTCTCAATGACCAGCATATAATCTACATATTATTTAGAGAAACATCACATTTTTTTAAAGTTTGATGTAATAAAACACGAGCATACAATAAATATACAAGTGAATCTTCCTTTAAAAATAGTATTCAGAATCTTTACTTATATCACTATTGTGCAGCACTTGGTCACAAATGTTAAACTTTAAACAACAAAAGAACTCAGAGGGCGATCAGAAATTGTGGCAACATAGAATGTGGTCATTTAAGCAAAATGACCTTGCGCTGAGCACAGGCGTGTGTTATGTATGTGTACGTTATGTACGGATACCGAATCACGTGACTTAAATATGTAGCAGGCGGTGGGAATTGATGGGACTCGGAAACACCCCTACAGTTTAATCAATTGTTCCTTGTATCATTTCCAACGGATAAGTTAAACAGTACTTTACAGGTTCAGAATTGCTTTGTGGTTCAATCACTGTTTGACAAGCATGAGGAGGACTAAAGCGGCCTCACTTCATGAACTGAATGCAAAGCAAGGTCTTTGTAACAGGACTGTATTAAACTTGAATAGCCACAGTGACTTTGGTCTTTTTTGTCAGACTATTTGTAAAATCGGAAAACTAGCGTCAGTATGATCAAAAATTACTGGCCACTAGTATTAGTTTCAAAAAATGCTTGAGTTTCTTGAGTCTGAGTTTGTTGTCATACATACATGATTATGCAGACACTGCAAATAATATTCCATAAGGCCATTCCCTCTCCCTCTAATAATATAGCGTGATCAGCAACATTACGTGGTGCAGCTGGTGCAGTATGGGAATCAAACTGCATTATATGTTTATTATCTTATCACAAAACTTCATTTGTGCCTAAATATTTCCTTTTCCTTTAGCTGTCTTACTGCTGATTCTATGGGGTAAATGCTGTAACTACAGTATCTTTCATTGCACACAAACACTTTGACGACTTCTCTTTGCAAAGCTTTTTTTTTTAAAAGTAATCCTCTGTTTTTAGTCTGTCATTTTCCTCTCGATTATTCACTCCCGTCTCCTGATTATCCACATAGAAATGCCACAGCTTGGCCAATTAGCCCTTTAATGGCTGTGATTACCCCCTGCTTCCCTAGCATGTCACTCATTCATTTGACGGTAGGTTTTCCGCTGTGCTGCAGCCCAAGCATCCTAATTAAGCCTGAATTAAATGACCAGCAGTGGCTCGGTGCTGGAGCCCACCCATCTCAGCACGTGTCTGAGCAGAGATCTCCTCCAGCGGCTGTGTGCTCACACTTACAGACATGCTGGAGCAAGAGCGTATTTATGGACCCGCCATTATTGATATCCGATACGCGGCCAGTAATGTAGAGCTTATAGCTAGATGCAGCATTTTACTGAAAAGGTCAGTTATTGGAAAAACGGTGAATAATGTGTTTTTGAGCACAACACTAATGTTTAATCGCCCGACCTTGGCTTTAAGATGAAGTGTTAGATATCGTCAGCCCATAGACCCTGCAGTGTTTTCCACTTTTAAGCAATAAAACAAGCTGTTTTCCATTTGCCATTATCGTATGTCCTACTCTGTCTGGCCTAGACTCCATAGATATTAATTTTATTGTGATATGAAACAGAGAAAGGCAGCAAATTCTCAAAATTGAAACTGTAATGAGAAAATGTTGGCATTTTTCATAAAATTTGCTAAAAATCATTCATGATTTGGTTACCAAAATAATTGTAGATTAAACTTCAGTTGACAGGTTCAAATGTAATTGCATATTAGTGTATTTCAGTGTTACTGTATTATAAATTATTTCTTTTATTAATACTTTATAATTGGATTTCATTACAAGTAATGATCTAGGTTAGAGCAGAAACTATTTATTCAATGATCTATTAATCGATTAATTGACAATTAAAAGTTATTAATCATGCAAAAATGCCAAAATATCACTGGCTCCTGCTTCTACAATGATATGATTTGCTGCCTTTCTCTGTGTAATATACTAATAAACAGTATCTTGGTTTTTTTTTAATACAAAAGAATACATTTGAAGTTGCCACCAGGCACTTGAGCATAATTTTCTGACGTTTTTAACTGTTAATAAAATAATTTAGAAAATACTAGATCAATTAATGTTGACTGCAACTGCTTTATTTTAGTCATAGTCCTATTCTAGTTAATTCAGACAAAGCACTTATGAGGATGAAGGGCAATGCAGCTCTTTCAAAGCATCATACAAAAGTGTTTTTTTTTTTTTTTTTTTAAACGGTCTTCTCCCTCTTGCTGCACAGAACGTTGTCTTGGTGTTCAGGCCTGTAAAGATGCTGTTGCACTAAGCTAACAGATTGTCTTCCTTCTATGCAGGACTTTCACAGAGACCTTCCACAGCCTGTGTCCAGAGAAGCCATGGGTGACCAAGCTCAGCTCTGCCGGCCTGGTCTACCTACACTTTGGTCGTCGACTGCTGACCCAGCTGACGCAGCTCAAGGAGGATGATCGGCAGCTGGAGGTTCTCTATGACAAGGTGAGACGAGAGAGATGACAGATTTATGGTGGGCAGCGGATTACTGCTGATTGTGTTTTATTCACAAAACAAACACTCCATTGGAAACGGATGTTTTCCACTGACCCACTTGTGTCAAAAACATAGCTTCAGCTGGTGATTTTGTTATCAAGTTGGAAGAGAGACAAAAGTCTATTAAGTGGGCAAGTTTGTCTGTTACAAATAAAATTTCAATGGAAAATAGACATTTGTCACTTACATATGCAGAAATACAGGCCAGAAGGATCATTATATTATCTTCACTGCTAAAACCGTGTTACTGCTGTCCATGTTGTTTGGTTTAAAAACTGAAAGCATGCAGTTACTATCTGTGGGAAATGCAGAGTGTTAAGTACTTAATGTTTAGTCTCTGGCATTTTGCCTTCATCACACAGTTGGCAGTAGAGTGTGACTAGATATAAACTGAGTGAGACAGGAATGTGACAAAGTTCTTCTGCAAGACTTAAACAGAGTTTAATCTAGTGCACTTTAAACAGCTCGGCCGACAGGAGGCTTTAGCACGCAGTGCATTTTGATGGCCAGCCACATTAATCTAGTCAAATCTTAGGTCGCCATAATAATTAGCACTATTAACTCATATTGCCATCGGCCTTTTGATGTGTCAGTTTGTTTTAAACCCCAAAGTAATCCTTTTACTTATGGCTGGGGTTTTATATATTTTAAGATGTTGCGTGTCTTGTCCTTTGCCAGTTCAGACAAACTGAACCTCTATTTTTGCCCCAAAGCTTAGTTCCACTTGTAAGCCACTTGTAAAATGTCATCTCTTTGGTGATTGACCTTTGGATGTACAGAGGAGTTCACTCTTCTGCACTGCATATCTACTTCTCCGTGCCTCCTCTACTCCTTGAATTTGGGAGTTTTGCAACCGAACTGAAAAATAACATCTCTCCTCCGGTTTCATTTCGGTGTAATGACCTAACCCTGTGCACTTCAGCCTTTAGTAACTGCCCACACACTGTGACCAAATCGGTTTTAATCATGATACTGTTTTCCCCGTTCATTTATCGCCAGTAAAAGTCTATGTTTGCTGCACCATCTTTATGTTTAAAATTAGTATAAACACAAAACAGCTGATTCTTATGTCAATACAAAATCATAATCTCTACTGACACGTGCCACTTTGTATTGCTTGCAGCTGTATGAGAACTTTGTGGAGGAGGTGGATGCTGTTGACAATGGAATCTCACAGTGTGAAGGAGAGGCCCGCTACACCGTCTCTACCACGCTGAGCGCACGTGTCGGGCACCTGAATCCACGTTGGAACAGCAAGAGTCAAGATACTGAGGTGAGCGCATGTGAGTGTGAATGTACTGTAGGCACACAGATGCGGGTCTGTATCTGCGATAAAAGATTATTAAAAGTAGCATTATGTATTTATTTATTATTATGAATGTGTTTTATCGTTGCCTGTACTGCTGCAGTATGACTCGTGGACAGTTTCATGAGGCTGTACATGAAAAACTCTGTCTTCTAAATTCAAATAAACACATGAAACACCACATGACAGCGCCATGCAGACAACTTTCAGTCTCTGTAGTTATCAGTGAAGCCACCATTCTTTCCTGGCACCCAAACTACTCCCAGGCTGTAAACACGAGCAACATCCTGCTCTTCTCTGTGCCCTAATCAGAACAGATTATACACTTAGCATCCAAGGAGGGTATTTTTTGTACCTGATTTATTTGTGGATTCCTAGGACACACTTAATGCGAGACATAACATGCTGAATTTGGAGCACTTTGACGAACAACTATTTTTAACTTTGATTAGACTGCGGATTCATTTTCTAATTAGTCTTTCGGTCAAATGAAATCCATTAATTATCTATACCCACTTTATCCTGCAGGCCAGTTGTCCCAAATGCACACGCACGCACATATATATGTTAGTTGCTGATTCATTTTCTAACCAGTTATTTCACTTATTGTTTCAGCCTACTGCCTATTCCCATCATTGTCTTGCATACAAAGTAAACACCCTACATAATAAGAAACAAC
Organism: Amphiprion ocellaris; assembly: GCF_022539595.1. Classification (NCBI taxonomy): domain Eukaryota; kingdom Metazoa; phylum Chordata; class Actinopteri; family Pomacentridae; genus Amphiprion; species Amphiprion ocellaris. Next base: position 33,276,813 of record NC_072770.1, read on the forward strand.
AAAAATCTGTGAAAACTAAGACAAAACTATACATCCTTCTGGAAATGCTGAAATACATCAAAAAATGTATTAAACTGATGACTTCCCGAACCTTTCTAGTTGATGAGTAACCCATCACCTTGCACTAATTTCTTGCCTGGACTGCCTGAAGCTGCTTCTGTTTTTAATATCTTGATGTTTAGTAGAAAGCTGTTCCACAGTGGGGCTCCTGTATAATTTAATTATAATCACGCAATGAGCAACCTGTTGTGAAGCAAATACACAAAATGTGGTAGAGTGTTATGGTCATTATGACAGATGCAATGCAGTGCAATTGATGTTCAGAGATCATTTTGAGAGTAGAAGCAACAGAGAGGCTCAGAAAATGACCTAATGTGACTTTTCCTTCTCTCGTTAGTGCAGGATAGGAATGCCTGTAGGGACAGACCACCTGTTTCCACAGACTCTCCTCAGATACCAGCAGCCTTGCTTTGCATATATGTTGACCATGCCAACAATTTTTTCTTACTTTTTTGCTCCCATCACTCGGCCTCTCTCAGGGGACTAGCTGGCCTATTTGTTTTTTTCACATTCCAGCTCACATGATTATAATTCTTGTCCTTGCACTTGCTTCCAATTTTCCCACTAACTCACACTGCAGGCGAGCCATCTCTGCGATAGGAAAGGGGGAATTGAAAAATGTTTGGTATACAACTTTATGGTACACTGACCTGGTGAACTCTCAACAGTGGCTGTTTGTGATAATTGAAAAACCTAATGGATTTTCATCTCCACCATCCATGGCTGGTGAGTCTCAGGGCCATGGCAGCCCCCTCAATCAGATGCATACAGATTAGACTTCTGCATGACATGCTGAGCTCGCCTGCATGTACATGTGTTGGTGCCCGTATCTGTGTCGGGATTTCATTCTCATGCTCTCTTTGGATTTTGCTCGTGTGAGGCTGTGTCAGTGAGTGAAGTCAGGCTGGGGGTTTGTGCCGAATATGACAGGAAACTGATGAAGCAGGTCTGTAAGGATCAGTTGGGAGATTGTTAGACAAGACTTTCTCACCCCCATTTTTATGTGGCACACAGCCTCACAAGCATTTCACATCAAACTGTATTGGAATTCAGTGATGGTGTCGTGATGACGACAGATGCGAATGATCAAAAGGACTTTAAAGCGTGAGGCAGGCTTGTAAAGTTCATCCAGTTCTTTTTATTTTTCTATTTCTTGTATGAAAGTGACATCTAAAGTCAGAGCATGATACAGTTTAACTGGCGCATTCCGTCACTGTATTTGACTGTAACATTTACATCTTATCTCTAGGAGGGTTTCAGAAAGGCTCTGAAGATGGTTGGCGAGGAGTTTATCGACCGTCTGGATTTCTACAAGTCTTCCTGGTTGCCGGCTCGAACAGTTGTGGAGGAAGCTGTTAAGCAGAGACATCAGGTACAGGACTGTGTGCAGTTCTATTTTTTTGTGCAATTTATCAGCAGCTGCAGGTTTCTCACTTCTGTCATATTTTGTCCTTCTAAGAGTTGAATAAAATTGAATGTGTAAATTGTGCTTTTTATTATAAAGTATTCATACACCACTAATACTACTAAAACAGAAACAAATGCCAAACATCCTAATCAATTCATCATCTCTAAGAGGTGGAGGGTTCTTGGGAATATTCCTGTTCCCTGCTCTTGATGAACTGGAAGATACAGTTAATGGTGAAATTGTTTAGCAAAAAGTCAGAATGGTGGATTTTTTTTGTGTTAGGCTGTTGTTTTTATTTTGGAAGAACTTGCATTGGCATCGAAAAAGATTGTTTTTTTCAGTGTTCCAGTTTTGATTCTTTGTCACCGTTCCGGCATGGACGGAACGGTAAAAGTTGTTCATGTTGTCACTGAGATTTCATTCTAGTAGCAAGTTCTCCTGTCAATGCCAAAAACTAAAGACTTTTGCTCTGCCTCTGTATTTTAGCTCCTGTAAGACTAGAGTTGTTTGATTATCCTTTTCTCTTGTTTTCCAAGAAATCTCAAATTACTGTTTTCCACTTTTTATGTCTGCACTTTAGCAACGCCACACACTTTACTGGTTTTCTTCTCATTTCCAGATAGATCCCAGTGGGGAGGTGCTGTTGTTCTCCCAGGGTGGGTGCCCCTGGAAGGAGCATTTGTTTGCGCTGGAGAAAGACCTCCAAGTGGAGACGCCCATCAAGTTTGTCCTTTACCCAGACCAGAATGGACAGTGGAGGATCCAGTGTGTCCCTGCTGGTCTCAACACCTTCCAAAACAGGTTTTTTTTTTTTTTTTTTCAAGTAATTCAGCCAAAGTTTGTTTTTAGGTAAAATTTAGTTGAAGGTCATTTAAATGCCATTTCTGCTCTGAGAGGTACAGATTGTGATCGTGCATGTGGAGGGAGCACCTTGCATGAGTTACCTCGGCAGAAGTCAAGCATGCAGTTATCGTAAGGGTGTTGTGACAGGATTCTATTAAACATCGGTGGAAAACACAGTGACAGACACTGTCAGATTTTGAATTGCATTGAGAGGAATCGTGGTGTAACTTTCATGCTTATTGGACCATTCGACAACTACTCAGGGAGGGTTGATGTGATACCTGGAGAGCGAGTAATTCCTTCATGGATAGGAATACTTGTTTGTAGGATGAAGACAATGCTTTAGCCTAGGCAAGGGTATTGTTGTCACATCGCTCTCTAAGGAGCTGAAAGGATGTAAACACACTTCAGCGCAGCCACCTGAGCCCTTTTTTCCATGCACACCACTCTCGCTCAGGTGTTTCTTTCTCGTGCTCCTAATGTTAATTACACCCAATGCTTCAAATACACGAACAAACATACAATACATGCAGGTTTGACAATTTGACAGATGTTTTTATTTACAGCCACTTACTTGCATGTGCCATGATTTTTATGAATATTAACGAATGTGAGATTCATACACTATTGAACAACAGAGTCCCTTTCATTTAGTATACATAGTAAACCATTGTCTACTCGCTTGTTTATTGGAATATGAATTGATTTAGGCCACTAAAAAATTGAGCAATACCATTGACTGTTTACTGTCTCATTCAATAAACAACAGTATTGAAGAAGTTAGAGGTTACATATGCAAATGTGCAAAAAGAGTCACCTATTCATCCCGGTGTCCTCACTTTAACAGTCTACTGTATCTATGAGACTGTAGACATTTAGCTCACTGTGCTCATAGTTGCAATGCCAAAAAAGGCAGATGTTTATAATATTTACATGTTAGTCTGGTGAGTAAACCTGCTAACACTTGCTAGTTAACAGAAAACACTACGTTAGTTGAAGCTAACCTTTATGTTTTCTATTACTTCATTTGAAAAATGTCCCTCATCTGTCATTTTTTTTGTGTCGTCCTTCATTTCATGATACATTCATCTATTTTATCCTCTTTTGTGTCTTACCTTTTCTTGCCTTGTACATCATTTCCTACAGCTTTTGTTATGGAGCATTTCTCCATATTTTTAGCAACAATGAGGTCTTGAACCCTCAAGCCTAACACCTCTATGGAATGTGGCTCGTCCGTGCTCATTAAACCACATTAACATTCTTGTCTTGTCACTCGGTGCTGAATGACAGCGATGACAACAAGTCGACCCTTTTTGTGAATGCTTCCAATGATTACCTATCGCCTGTGTTCCCTACCTGAGAAGGAGAATTGTTTACCCAGGGACCCTCTTGCAGTACGACCCATAATGCTGCTCCAATAATGTCAGCATAACTGCTGGAGTTGGTGTGTTGTTTGTCTGGTGCCCTTAATCACAGAATGTAGCACACACTATCAAGTTATGGCCAATAAAAAGATCTTCGAAGCTCACTCTAGATCTTCTATAGAGATTCTCATCTTTGTGGCAGCGGTTTTTAGTGACACCTTTAATATCTGTGTAATAAAAAAAAACCACATTTCAAGGTTGCTCTTTCTGCAAAGATACGGACAGAAGAGTAGCTGCAGAAAATCTTGTCGTGCAGAACATTTTTCCAGTATTGATGGTGCTTCTCTTATTTTTTCCATGCTGGGTTTGGTTCTCCTTCTCCAAGTTGTTCCATTTGATATTGATCTCTGCTTTTAAAGTGGCAGCACCATGTGCACCTCAGCCTTAATGACTGAGGTGGAAGAGCGTCAGTGATGATGTGTGCTTTTCAAAGCTGTAAAGATCCCTCTAGAGACGAGTTCCTGCATCTAAATACCCAGATTTGTTTAGCTCAAATGCACTGTTTCTTATCAGATGTTGTATTTTTATAGCAAAGATCAGAGCAGAGCTGACAGTTTACCGATGGCAGATTATATTAGTTAATTAAAGTTGACTCTGTAACAGCTAAAATAAAAAAATTGTCTGCTTAATGTGCTCTCTGCAGTAGGTGTCTGTGTTGTTTATGATTGGAAAGATGTGTCACTCTGTATACTACTGTACAACCACAAGTGGATTTTTAGGTTGTAAGTCCATGTTGTGAAACTTACGTAGGCTACCACTAAAATCTGTGATGTTCATCTGGCTAAAGGTGGTTAGACATGTTTCATTTGTAGTTATTTTTTGCCTTTTATTGCTTGTAAATATTTGGATGTAAACCTAATAAGTTGTGAGAAAGAAAGCAAATAATACTATAGGAGATAAGGAGGGAAGAAGTCACTAGTGTTCTGTATGTATCAGCTAATGAAGTGAGTGAGACTCAGTTATGTGTTTGTATGTTCATGTGCTCACAGTAAGAATCATGAATCGTAGCACATTGATATACACAGTATTTAACCCTCATCTTCCATCACACTGACATCACACCATCACTTTCTGGCTCATTCCACTTACTCGTGTACATAATTAAATTAGAATCTGCAATATATTTTTTACATTATGCGTTCAGCAGTAGTTCGGAATCATTAAGTTCTGTCGCAAATGAGGAAAATTAAATCCTATTATATAGTCTGACATTTTGGGCCTTATTGGTTGTTTTTTTTCCCCCTGGAGCGAAAATAAGTACTCTGATTTTTGTATGAGAGTAATTATTATAGTATTTTTTCCTTCTATTATTTATCCCACCCTCTTCATTTTAAGGAACTGTTTTCATCTCTGTCAAATAGAGATTAATCCAGAGGAAATATATAGGAAATATGATAGATTTATCCTCAACGAGGGTAATTTTTATTTACAGCTGTGAAAAATTCATTGTATAATTTCCACTCCCAGCAAAAGAATGAATGCAGTGTATATTCTATAATCAAATGTAAGTGAATTAAGTCTCTTTATTTAATACTTGAAATTTAGAGTAACATCTGACAAACAAATGCACCAAAATAGTAAATAGTTTAATGAAGACATTTTTCACTCAGTTTTTCATAATCTGTATAGACCACAGAGATGAGTGTATTGCATTCATGTTACTGCTTCACAATGAAAACCAACCCGAGTTTTGCATGTTTTTTGAACAGAACTAGGCAATGTTGGCTTTGCGTGGGCAGCAGCTAATACGTCTCTGATATAGCATGAAATAAAATAAAACAGCAGAGCCAATAACTGACAATGAAAACTGCATCCCAGAGAGAACCAGATGTAAATACAGTGAAAGGCTGTTGCTTAATAACATGCATCGTTATTCATAAGTATAATCAAAAATTTAAGGGAAAACATAAGAATTCTACATCCAACGGGCTCATTCTGGTTCTCCACATGTTGTTTGTCTGCTTTGTACATGTGGCATCTGTTGTCTTTCTTTTCTGGAAAACAAGTCCTTCCTTTGCTCTCCATGAGATGTCTTCCTTTTATGTTTGAAATTTTTATTTATTTATTTTTTTTAGTGTGGAATTGATCTCAGATTTGCCTCCATGCTAGAACTGAGACTTCACTGTCACAGCATACGGTCTCTAACCTCCTGTCCACCGCGTTCTTTAAATGTCTTGTTATCGTTGACTGTATGTGCCCTTGTGCTTTTATTCTGGGTTTGACAGGTCTCATTATTGATACACTGTGGGTTGCTGGAGAGCAGTAGGGGATCTCCTGAGCACATCGTGCCCACAGATACAGGAAGGGGGTGGAATAGCTTTTTGATTCACTCCTGGTCTGACCAGTGGGTGCTCTGTCAGATGCCTTCTATTTTCACCTTATTCCATAAGCTCTTGGAGCTCCTGGCTCTCCCATTAGTGTTTTTTTTTTTGTTTTTTTTTTGCTTCTCTGTCTCTCTTGCTCTCCTTCCTCTGTTAAGTATTTCTGTCTGTATCCTGTAATCAACCACTTCTATTTCATCACTTTTCTCCTGTCTTCGTCTCTTCCCATTAATGCTATATCTTCCTCTTCCTCTCCCTCATCCTTTCTCTCTGCCCTATCTCACCGTCTCACCTTTCACACCTTCTGCCCCTCCCTCGCCTCATCCCTCTGCTACACTTTTAGTTGTTTTTTTTTCCATTCTTCCACAGATGCTCATCAGGCGGCAGCACTTTCAACTAAAAAGGCAGGCACCTGTTTATAGGTGTGGAGCACTTCAAAGATTTCATTTAATGCCAACATGCTGGTTGGTGTGGAGCTACATGAGAACAGTGGCTTGTGAGATGGATAGAAAAACATAGCTCCAGATGGCTCTTTCTCTGGGTGGCCTGTTTCCTCCCAGTAGGCTCGTGCCGACTCTGCAAAAGGGGTGTTGTTATCGCCTGTGTCCATGCTACTGCACCTGGGCAGAAAAAGGTCTATTTTTATCAGCATCACATTGCTAAGGAAATGTGAGCTGGGGAGAAGGAAGAGGGAAGTGGAACAGAGATGTACTGTATCGGATAATGCTGTAGGTTGACAGCAGCATGAGCTGAACCAAAAATATATACGTCTGTTTCAGGAAAGACTCACTGGCTGCTGTCACAGCTTGTGTTGGGGCTGCGACTAATGATTGTTTTCTGATTATGTTATCTTTTTTTCTTTCCCTCTTCATCTGATTATTTTGATTAAGAGTCTGACAAGTAAAAGGCAGAAAATAATCACAGATGTCTCCCACAATTGCCTGTCACCAGATACACATGGCCCATAAGTAGCATCACAACAAAAGCAACAACTGAGTATTGCATGATTAAAATTATCTGTCCCTCATCAAAATAGTAGCTCATTTTTTTTCTTGTCAGTTGACAAATCAGTTATATTAATGCTTTCAGGACTGAAATTACATCACAGACTAAAGGAGGATAAAAAGCTGTCTTGTTTCTGGCATCAGTCTTGAAAAAATGAGAAATGTGGTGAGGAAGTGATGGAATGAAAATAATTCCATGTAATTTCCCTTCAAAGGCAGCAAAATTATACTTGTTTTTCTCTTCCTCTTGTGAAATCAGATGGCTAAATTACCAGTATGGCCCATGTTGAAAAGAAAAAAAATATGTGAAGTGTGTGAAATCCGTAGCTCAGAAATAGTGCCCAAGACTTGAGAGTTGTCAAGCTGCAAGAGGATTCAACACCTCTGCATAGATTCAAGTAGGTTTTGTTATTGTCTTCAAGAGGAAGGCTCACAACAAGGTTTAAGCTCCTTATAATATCACCAAATACATGCAGGGTCTTTTTTTTCGTCTCGAAGATCTCCTGCCTCTAATACCCACTCAAAAGTTGTGTTTTTTTAATTTTCTATTAATGAGGCACTAATTCCCACATTAGAAAAGCTGAAGGGGGAGGAGGGTCTTCTAATTGTGGTTTTATTTTTAGACCGGTCATCTTGAGAATGAGAGCTTCCTGGTCTGTCATAACAACAGCAGTCATCCCCCTCCTACTCCTTCCCTCATTACCAGCCCCGTTGACCTTTCCTCGTAGCTTGTTTTCCAGCCATACTGTGCAGCTATCGATTGGTTGATTCTTTAACAGGGATTATAGGTTTGTCATGCTTTCCTCCCCAGGTTGCCCTGTGGCAGTCTTAATAGCAATAAGATTGTGTAGATTTGAGATAATAGCAGGGAGAATAATGACAAGTTCCAGTGAACATGTGCATGAAAACCATTTGACATTATGGTTCACTTTTGCAAAATTACTGATGGCTGGCTGTCTCATCACTCAGGATATTGCAGTAAAGGATGCTATACAGAATGGCAGTTAATATTCAAAGGGGTAGTAGAATCTCTGAGATATAGACCCTTCAAAATTGTGAACAAGAGAAAACACTTTGTTCACTTCAAACTGCAGCCGTGTATGACAAACGTGTCACTTTATTTCTGACAAGTTCAACTGTTCACTTCCATAATTCATCAAGCATTTGACAAAGAGAAAGTGGAGCCTGAGGTTGACGTGACATTTTCAGTAAAATCTGAAGCTTTTAGTGGATTTAGGCGGTTTTAAAGGCATTTAAAGTCTATTTCAGAAGCAGCAGAAGGGTGAAAGGTTAGGAATGAAGTGCTGACTCAGTATTCAAACAGAATGAAACATTGCTAAATTTAGCAATACTCTGAGGAGAACAGAGGTCTAACATAATGGCGATAATAACCCCTTCAAGGCAAGAATGACACACACATGCACACACTCAAGATAACTGGTAATGTGTTTTAAATGATCTGCCAGGCTGTGGACGGACCTCTATGCTACCTGCTGTAGGTGGTAAATGAGCTACTCTACATTTTTATGAATTTTCATCCTCTGTATGCTTCATCCAGAGACACTTTGTCGGGGTCAGCTTGTAAACCCTTGCAGAGCCAATCTTTTCCTCTCTTTCTAAGATTGCCTGTTGACTGGGCTGCCACAGAGTGGCTCTTCAGCCATTGTGCCGATGTATGATTTTCCACATTACTGGAGAAGAATAAAGCTGATTTTTTTATGGGCCTATTTACTCAGGCTGATTGTAGTGCTGCCATGTGCACAGAGTACTGCACTTTACCTTTGAAGGCAGCATCTTTACCTCATGCCCTTTCATTGAAATCTGAAAAAGAAAATAATCAATTTTTTGTGCAAAGCTGTGCAGAAGACATTAATTGTTTTCACATTTATACATTCTTTATTTTTCTAAATTTTGTTCTTGATGATGCAACTAACAGTTTTTTTTTTGCATGATTTGTCATTCTTTTTTCCCCAATCAATTAAATAGGGCTAATATTGGATTACAGTTTCCTGAAGCCCAAGGTGATCCCTTCATATTGCTTGTTTACTCTATCTACCAGTGCGTAATCCAAAGTTATTGACTTCAGAAACATATTAGACAAAGAAAAGAAGCAAATGCTCACATTTGAAAAGCGAGGCTAAGCAAATGTTTGGGTTTTTTTTTTTTTTTGCATGAAAATAGACTCAATAGGCTTTTTGTGTGTTTTTTTATTGTTATTTTGTTTTCATTATTCCTGTGTCCAAAATTGTTTTTAAAAGGGCTGTTTTTCTGCATGCGCTGACATGTACAGCACAGTGTGTTTTGCAAAAGCAATGTGTCAACAGGAAATGAGCAGCTGACCGCGTAGCGTCTCTCTGTAAGCCAACTCGCCCTTCTGTGTTCCTGTCCCAGGCTGTCCCTGCTAGAAGAGTGGCGTGGTGTGCGAGATGAAGCGCTGTCAGAGCTCAGCGGGATTAAGGACTGCATCTTCGTCCATGCTAGCGGCTTTATTGGCGGGAACAAGACCCAGGAAGGAGCCCTGGAGATGGCTCGCAGGACCCTGCAGGCCGCCGTCCAGCCCCCTGCTAACGGCAGCAGCTGACTGGTTGGAGAGGATGGCAAATAACACATTATGTTTCCTGGCTCAGTGTTTAGAGAGAATAGCAAGAATTAAAAGTTGTGTTTACGGTTATGCAGCTCGTATGTCCCATCCAGGGCTGATGTTGTTTAGTTCTGTGGTGCCAGAGTCAGGGATGATATGGAAGTGGAAGCCAAATAACAATGGACCAGCTCCTAAATATCTTCATGCCTCAAAAGATTCACTCTGGATCATAACGTTGACTCATGCTATTTTTCTTTTCTCTACCTGTCCTCATAAATGTGTATCTATCATTGTTTTCACTTCCAATAAAAGACTGTTTGGATTACATTCTGGTCTTTTGTAAACATTTCAGTATTGGGTTAAATCCAGCAATAAACACACTGCTTTCCCTATTCTGCTCTCATCTCATGGTTTTCATTCTCAGCCAAGCTAATATGCTGCCGTCTGATCGACCAGCTCCGACATCTTCAAAGCCTGTAAATACCACGGCCTTACCTTTCAAGGGTTGATTTATACATACACCTGGACAGTGGTTCCTCCTTTCATTTCCAGCACACTGACATCAACTGTAGCACTACAAAGGGATACAGAGGCTACTTCCGCTGGCTCCAAGATCAAAGCGTCAATAATGAGGCCTGATTAATTCTGAGAAATTAAATTTCCAGACGCTACAAAGAGGTGCTCCTTGTGGCAGCCAGTGTCGTGACAAGGTTACCGGCACTGGGACGAGCTATACAGTCAATTTCCCTGTAATAAAGTCAGGGGATGTGCCTTGAATTTTCTCATTAACACTCCAGATTTTCTTTCCCCCCAGCTCTACCTGTTGCTCCTCCCTTATTGCATCCTCCATGAGGCTGACCTTCTGCTGCTCTTGCTCTATTTTGCTGTAATTTCATTGCTGTGCATTTTATTTCCATCAGTGAGGGTGTCATTGTAGAAATGCCACTGCAGCGGGGAAAAAAAAAAAGAATTCATGTGTTGCTACTTACAGCTGTTAGTGTTGCTCCAATTCATTTCTTTTTCCTCATTTGTCATTCATTGTGCTCAGTGGTGCAGACTGGTAATTCTTAAGCAACAGGGTCCTTTAACCGGCTTTCTTAGTCATTGTTTTGCTTCAATTTTTCTCTTATTTGAAACAGAGAAGAGTAAAAACTGCTTAAAAATACAAATGCCTGTAAGTCAAGTAGTTTACACAGATAATACACCATCATAACAATAAAGCTCACAGTGTAGCATCTAATCTATATTTGGTCTTAATTTTCAACTGCTGAAGTATTGTTTCAATTTTAGCTGAGAGTGCACTGGCTATTTTTAGTTGCTCTGGAAAGGTACTCTTCGTCTTGCATCGTCTTTTCCACACTACCTTTGTCTCAGATGTACACACACGCACACACATTTTAGTGTTATTACTCTGCTCTCTCTTGTGCTGGACTTGAGCCAAGGTCCCAATACAATCTATACACATTTGTGACAACATTTTACAGTCACATGGTTCATTTTGTAATCTCTGTCAACTATAATGCTGTCTTGTGTTGGGAGATGTGGCAAATAACCCTTTTTCATGGCTTACCTCAGTCAAGAGAAGCAGGACACAGCAAAGGTGTATTCATCATGACGGTGTAATTGGAGGCACTCTGAGAGAAACATCAAATTGAAGGGAGGAAAAGAACCGACTTGTAGCCTAATATGTATTGATTTGAGTTTCCAGTCGCCGCTGTACCCTTGCATGCACAATTTCAGATCCGTGACCAACTGCACTTGCCTGATTGCTATGCACGGGAAATCACAAGATGCTGTGACTGTATTTTAAAGTTCAAAGCTCAAAAGACCTTGTTACATTTTTGCTTGACATTGTATTTTTTTTTTTTTTATATTTTAGCCTATGCTCTGGTTTTCAGCACTAAGTCCTTTCCTGTTGCCCAAATTACTTACAAAGCAACATTTTTTAATACTTTGTTTTGTCAGCAGGTTCGATTTTTCACTTGCGTTGTCGTTTCGAACAACACAGCGGCAGACCAGACCTTTGTGTTAGTTCCTGGTCGTAAGCATTTTTATACGATTCCAACCTCGGCAAGTCCCTGTTGACCACGGTGTGGAAAAATGGCTGCCTAGCGCCTCAGCAGAACACCTGCCCCCAGCCTGACCTGTTGTTAGTGGATTCACTCCCAAGAGAATGACAGACTGGTTACAAGAAATGCTCCACTGCTTTTTTTATCTCCGTCTCTGCAACTCTATCAGGCGTACTCACTAGGACATGGATTTCGTGCTTTTTGTCCTCCGCCTTACTTTTCATGACACACATAATGGACACAGTCGCAACCATGCACTGTCTTGGAGGAATAGCTTTCTGCCACTGATTGTCACATCTTTTCCACTGCCTCCTTCTGTTTACAAATTTGTGTAGGGTTCACTCAGTCTTCCCCGTGGAGGACTACAGTCACATCAGACAGATGATGCCAAACTGCTTCACCGCAGTCAGGTTTTCCAGTAGAGTTCACATTGTCAACACCGTCATCAGCAAACTGCTCATTGGCATGTACATCTTTTAGAACGACGCCATCCCAGATAGAGACAACGTATAACCACCTCCCTCCTTGGCTCAATCTTTCTTTTTTTTATTTCCTGCAAATTGAACTTCGCACCCATCATCACGCTTTTCACTCTGTTCAAGGACCGGAAAAATAGACAATGTGCAATACTTTTTTTTTTTGAGTGGTGGATTTTTCTCTTTGCCATCACATGCTTTCTCATTATGCTCGCCTTTGTCCCTTGTTTTCTATCTGAAAATCCACAAAACTCAGCTTGTCTACATCCCTGTGTCTGGCAAACATGGAGACAATCATCTGTCAAGGGCAAAACATTCACAAAAATTCTGCTGTAAAGTGGGACAAAAAAAGCATTATACTTGCAGCATTCCGTATTGTGTCTGTCAGGAGTGGAAATGTCATAGGTTTTAGCAGGCCGATGGGAGCAGGGCAAGCTGGGGAGGCAGGGGAGGGATATGAGGTGCCATCATGCCTGTCAGACCCATCCTTTCCCCCCTGAGGGCTCAGCTAGATGGGCAGATATTCTTGTTGCTTATGGTAGAAAATCAAAGTGGGAGCAGGGCAGTCGCACTAAGTGCAAACCCCTATGAATAATATTTAATACAATACATACACTGTGTGTGCTGTTTTAGTGTGTGTCACATTGTGTTCACATGCTCTTGTTGTTATCTGTATAGAAATTTAATCCGTGTGTGCGTGAGTCTCAAGGCTGCCTTACGTCCTCTCTCAGCTGTGTTGCAAATTCAGGCACTTGCTTCTATGCCTGTCCACGTCGATCTTCATTTTCAGCTTGATATACTGTGGACTTGCACTGTGACAAATGAAGTCTCTTTCTGCTTGACCTCCAATACCAAGCGTGGACCAAACACAAGTGATTAGAGGAGGCGCGTCTTCCCTTTAATGTTGTTCTCTTTCAGCTCTATCAGTCAGCAGCGGCCACCATGTGCTGCCAGAAGACACGCATTGTGCCTTAGCATTGATTTTCCAAATGTCTACAGGTCTGCTGGAGGGATGAAACACCATTCTTCCAAAAATATTCCCTCACTTCATGTTTTGATGAGTGTGGTGGAAAGCACTGTCTAACATGTTGGTCCAGTATCTTCCATAGGTGCTCAGCTGATAAAGATTCTGCCTGTGAAGGTCACAGTATATGATTCACATAATTTTCATGCTGATCAAACCATTCAGTGACCTTTGTGTCCTGCAGATGAGGGCATTGGGATTCTTGAAGAGACCACTTCCATCATGGGATAAAGGTGATCATCCAGAACAACATTGCATTGATTTCTAGTGACTGTTCCCTCCATGGTGCTAAGTGAACTCAATACATACTAGCACCTCCACAGAATAACTGAGCTGCCGATGCTCCTCGATGTAGGGATCAAGCATTCAGTGCTTTACTATTCTAGTGAATGCCACATGTGCACTCACCACTTGTTGAGAATATCATAAAGAATGACCAGTGCACATGGTTTTTGCACCACTGGAATGTGCATAAATTTTTATAATGAGGGGTTTATGCACTGCAGCCAGAAAATGACTCTCTAAGAAACAGTTCTTGCTGATGACCTGATCACTGACATACTTAGTCACCTGAGGAGGAGTTGCTGTGTGATTTTTTTTTTTTCATCCATCCATTAACCATACTGTTACACCCAGCCTAGGGGTCAGTGAATGTAACATGAAAATGTCATCCTGTTGGTGCCTCAAGCAGCACACACCACAGATTTTTCCAACGAAATCAATAATTTATTTTCCAAAAGCGAATATAAACAAAGGTTGTATTAAACAAGCTAAAAGTATGGATGAGCTGAAGTCAAAACAAACAAAACTATGCTAAACTTCCCGAAAACAAGAGGAACGAAAGAAACAAAAGATAGCAGCTCGATCCCTTCTCTTACAAATAAACTTGGGTTGTTAAAGAACTAATGAGTGGATGGACTGTGCTGCTGTGTGCTGGTTGGGACTCCGCGCAGAATGACTCGCCCATCTGGTTCCCTCGCTCTCTGACCCCCCGGAAGCGACGTCATCTTTCCGCTTTTTATGTCCGTCCTCGTGGTAGACCGAGCCAATCCGGCGCCGACTCATCAACGTGACGTCCAATCCGGGCAGTGGTGCGGCACAGCCGTATTTACATATTGGATTAGTTAAATACAGACACACAGAGCGCAGAAAAAAACAACTTCATACGACTGCAGTCGTAACAATACACCACTTAATCCTCTGCAGGGTCATGGAGGGAGGGGCTGGAATCTATCCCAGCTGACTGAGGGTGACGGCAGCAGACACCCTGGACAGGTCACCAGTCTATCACATGGAGACAGACAATCAAGCACACTCACATTCACACCTAGGTACAATTTAGAATCACCAATTAACCTCAGCATGTTTTTGGGTGGGAGGAAGCCGGAAAACCCACACTGCACAGGGAGATGCAAACTCCATGCAGAAAAATCCCAGGGGTCTTCTCTTTTTCCATACATATTGGAGTAATGCAAAGATCATTAATGTCAAACAATGTGGACAGTCGACCGCAATATAATAGATCTTAATGCAGATGTCACTTAGATCATTGATCCTATTAAACAATTAACCTGTTGTGCAGTCTTTAAAACTGAATCTCCTGCCATCCGTGCCTAAACAATGAATATTCCTTAAAAGTAATTTACATATTTTCCTCTCCCCATCTTAATATAAAAATCAGAAGTGACCAGGGCTGCTCATGCCACAGAGCTTAATTAGATGTAAATTGCTTGATGCCACCACACAGTGCTCATCTGTGGAGGCTTTCGCTTATTTTTCCATGTATTCCTGCAGGATTTTCTGATAATTTCTCACCCACCTTTGTATTTTTGCCTCATCTGTTCTCTGAAATATATTTGCATACCTGTGTTCCTGGCTGGGATTCAATCCAATTTTGCTGGAAGAAATGATTGTAAGAATTAAATTACACCCAGAGGTAATTAGTTCATGGAGGTAAGCAGTGTGTTCTGAGAAATCCGGGACTGATGCCATCTATAGTGAGGGCAAGAAGAAGTGATGATGGGACCCACTTCCTCCTGTGTTTGTGTTGTGTCTCTAGCACACACACACTGAGAGAGAGAGAGGGAGGGAGGGAGATAGAGAGAGAGTTTGCCCCACATCTTCATCGCTGTAACTACCCTCCACTGGTGGAGACAGTCAGTGATGGAGCTGTCTGCAGGCGACAAACCACGGAGCCGCAGCTGATTCTCAAAAATCTATCGACACTGAAGCAGGAGATGATGATCAGTTTTCCTTCGGGGAAAAACCCAAAGTGAAACTACAAACGAAGTATAAAAAGGAAGAAAAAAAAAAAAACATCCTCATTCGCCGTGTGGACCCAAACTTCTCAAGAAACCATTTTACAGGTAAGTTATTTTAGTTATTATTAATCCATACATCCAGTATTTAAAATGTATCTAATGTTGCGATCGTCTCGTTGCTGTAGTCCGCGAAAGTCGTTGATTTCTTCCTTTAATTTGGATGAACTTCAATCTAACCGGGTGAGCAGAGAGGAAGCTCTCCTTAAATCTTTTACTAACTTCATTTTTATTATTCAGAAGTTGCAAAAGGATGCAGAAAACAGACATTCGCTTGCTTACAACAAGCAAAAACGCGGTTATCTGGTTACCTTTGAATAGTCCTGCTGACCTGTTCAACCAGGTTAATGTCATTTAAAGTCTAAATGAAATTTCACCGGAAACGTTATGACCTCAGTGGGTATTAATCTCATAAAATCCAGGTATGATACATGAGATGAACTCACAGAGCAAGGAGTGGCTCTTTTATTTTCTAATTTGCTTTACTGTGTGTAAAATAAAGGGAGGAATAATGAAAAACAATAATAATTGGAAAGTGCAATCACCAGCTGTAACCGCAGTGCCAGCTGTATTTGCTTTGGGAGTCTCTCTCCATCTCTCTTTCAACCTCTCTCAGCCCCATTCTTATTCATGCAGCAGATGACTATTTTGCTTAATTGGGGATTTGCATGCATCTACGTTCACTATGTTAATAACGGCCAGTGAATGAGTGGTGAGCTAAATCCTCAGTTTAGAGAACCACCCGATGGACATCAGAGGTTTGTCACTCAGTCACCTTCAGGCAAATCAAGCAAATCTAGGCCACTCTTGGTCTGGGGTTGAAGTGTTCCCTGCATGTTTTCTGTGCAGGAGAATGGACACACATGGCAATTCTGAAAACAGGCAGAAAGCCAAAAGTGCTTGACATTTAAGACAACAGTCTTTTAATCAAATTCAAGCAGTGTTTTGTGATTTCTGCCTCGGATAAGGAACATTTTACTGCCACACTTGTCTGAGCAAAACAACAATGTTCTGAAAACACCTGATTGGATTTTCTGAACAAGCATCAGTGACACCATTTACAGACCCACATGGAAGGAAAAATAAGTCAAGACAAGCAGAAGAGACTCAGCGCCTCTACAATAGCTTAACACACATTACACATGTAATGTATTCGCCAGTGATTCTCACTCGTGATGCAGAGTCTAGCTCCATTGGTTTTTTCAAACTTTTGCCTCCTAACTGCAGGAGGAGTGAGCAGAAGCTCACACCCAGACTACCGCCGGGTTATTTTTTCCAGCTCTGTCACTTATTGACACTGTGGGACTCAGGCAAGATTGATGTTCTTGCCGTTAATAGTGTAGCAGGCAATGCTTGGGCTATCGATCCCACCCTTTTCTAACCTTCATCCCTACAATGCGCGCACCCCCCCCGCTTCACCCTCGGTATAAGATTAAGGGGCTGAGGCATCATGGGAAAGTAAATTGAGGGATAAATGAGATGAACATGTATTGATGAGTGTAATATGATGCTTTCTTCTGCTCTTGAATTTGGGCCGCAGGAGGGACATAACAGGAAAGCGGCAGGGAGGAGTTCAGATAATCTTGTCTAATGATTTATGTCCTTTTAATGCAGGGGGCTTTTCAACCTTATTAGATCACTTAAAGTGTCATTACTACTGCTTAGACTGTGATTCACGAGGGAATCGCTGCAATAAAATATGCTGATGCCTCTTCTGAAAGTCTATTTTCATCCAAGATTATTAACAAGCAGCATCACCAAATCTGAAGTAGTTACCGTGCAATGTGCAGAAATTGTCCTCTCATATGTTTTGGTACATTTATGTTACAGTGTCTCTGCATACAGGAGCGTTTTTATTGGATAAACTGCGTTAAGCTCCTTTCATTGTCTAGCTCTGTGCCCACTGACCTTTTTTTCCCCTCCTCCTCTAAAACATGATAATCTCCCCTGTGAGCGTTCATTTTGATTACATGTGTTTGAAGGTTTAGAAGCGAGAGAGTCATCTTTTCCAGACTAACCCTTTTTCTTTTAATATGTCAGATTCTCCTGCTGCGAGCGTGTGCGTCTGATTGGGACCTGGTGTGTGTCAGGGGGCTATGGTGAGGCGATGTGCACAGGATGGTGTGAGGAGAGATGTACCAGCGTCAGTGGAGGGAGAGCTAAAGGACCGGATCTTCATTCATGGCTGTGGGTGTCGCTTTTGTTCTCGGCTCTGTGGGGTCAAGCGTCCCTGCAGTGCCCAGACAGCTGCCACTGTGCCTGGGACACGGCCACGGTTCTGTGCTCGGACGCCGGGCTGCGGGAGATCCCAGAGGGGATCCCGCCAGAAACCGTCTCCCTCCACCTGGAACGCAACTACATCCGGAACATCCCCGAGAGTGCCTTCAGCGATCTGGTCCACCTGCGGGACCTGTACCTGTCCCACAACCGCATCGACTCGCTGGCCTCGGGGGCCCTGCGGCACCTGGGCCCCGAGCTGCGCCTGCTGGACCTGTCGCACAACCAGCTGAGGCAGGCCAACAGGGAGGAGTTCGGCTCCACTCGGGCAAAGACGCGCCTCTACCACAACCCCTGGCACTGTGATTGTGCCCTCCAGGAGCTGATGGAGACCCTGAACCTGGAGCCCGAGACGGTGAACGGGATTATCTGTGAGAGCTCTGTGCGGGGGGTGGGCGAGGGCAGCAGGTGGGAGGACCCGGGGTCACAGGGCGAACACGCAGGCCAGCCGCTGGTCAAACTGCTGGATTCTGGCGTGAACTTCTGCAGCCTGCAGAGGAAGACCACAGATGTAGCCATGCTGGTGACCATGTTCGTGTGGTTCTTCATGGTCATCGTGTACGTAGTGTACTATGTGAGGCAGAACCAAGCCGAGGCCCGCAGGCATTTGGAGTACTTGAAGAGTTTACCGAGCCCACGCAAGACCCCGGCTGAGACAGACACGCTAAGCACCGGTTTCTGAACACCTGCTCAAGCTGTAATCTAAATGGAATAATCAAATGCCATTTTTATGACTTGGAGACACTGCTTGGAGTTACCATAAACCAGCTGTAGAAGATATAGACACAGAGATAAGGAACCTTTTGCAGCTGTATGATAACAATATTTCTTTATATTTGTTACTGAGCCCCCCGTATTTTTCTTAATATTTCTTTTCTTATCATATTTTTTCTCATTTTAATGAAAAATAAGAAGTACTTGCTTACTCATCCTACCATCTGCACTGAGGGAAACGAGAAGAAACTGAAAAGTGTAAAAAAAAAAAAAAAATTTGTAGCTGAAAGAAAGATTAAATAGGAGCGTCAGAAAAGACAGACATTCTTTGAACTTAATAACCTTTCATCTCCCTTGTTGTCCCTCTTTTCTTTTCTTCTCCCATCATGCCTCATGCTGTGCTCTTTTATCTTTCATTAAGCTCCAATTAGGAGTCTTTGACCAACTGACCCTTAATGAACACTTGAAAGGCGCTAATCAACTGGAGTGTGTTTATCAGGTCAAATAGGAGAGTGTGCAAAACTCTAATGTGTGTCCTCTTCTAATTGCTTGTTTCATTTGTGCGTGTATGTGTGCACGTGGCGTATTTTCGTGCATTGTTACGGCAGTTTTTCACTTTGATAGTCTGACATTGATTTTGCACAGATGCTATTTAAGCCTTTCCCGATACACCTTCACCACGCTGGTTGTTTCGGTGCCAGTTGAGAGCTGCTGATCTAAATTTACTCTCAGGAAGCCATTAGAGCTGAAGGTTAACTATTTTGTCTCCGAGCTGCAGCAACCAGCCCTGAAACATCCAAACCATTTAGCATAAGTACAGCCGACACTGATTGGTACAGGGATAACCAAATTTAGAAATACGATATTACGATGTATCCTGAGAGAAGCTTTTTTTTTCAAATCTCTCGAGTCCTGCTTGTTTGGTCCTCCCACATAGGCTCCATCATAATTGACTTTTTTTTGTCACGACACTGTTAAAAAAAAGCTTTGATAATAAATGGACTAATTTTCTCAGAACATTTATAATCCTGTAATGTGAAAATTAATGCCACTGCTGGTGTGTAAACTGTAGGTGTAGTGAATATCTAGCTCAGGTTTCTACATATATATCAAACAAAACCTGACTGGATTAACAGCAGTTTATTTTTCAATTCTACTTGAGTTTATTGTAGTCATATTTACTGGCATTCCCTGAGGGCAGGGGTTTAAGGTGTGATTTAGTATATAAGTATTTTTCATTCCTCATTGCCACATTCGTAACTGTAAAATGCCTCCTTCAGTTTGCTTGTCAACGTCATTATAATGTGTGTTTAGGACAGATGGACCGCAGGTTGGGGGATTATTAGCAGGACACTAAAGCTAAACATACACAAAATTATGTTAAATTTTTTAAGATTTTACTTTTTTTTCATCCCTTTGAATTATTGGGTAATATTAGGTGAACTAATGTTTTAATAATTAAGCAAAAAAAAAGGGAAAATTACTTCTGTGTTGCAAAAATTGACGATAAGACCCACTAGGTGAAGAAATTTATTTTTAATATTTTTAGTCTCTTTGGTACAGTTTCCCTAGCACCTTCATCAATTCAAATAATTTATTTTTTTACTAATAGTTTTGGTCCAGATACCTGACATACCTTTGCCATGCTAAATAGCAAATATTAGCATGTGATCATACAAAACTAAGCCGGTCATGGTAAACATTATCCTGCTTAACATCAGCATGTTGGCGCATTCAGCTCCGAGCACTGTTGTGCCTAATTGCTGTAAAGCCTCACAGAGCTGATAGCATGGCTTTGTCTTACTCGTGTATCTTTAATATGTGATGGATTAAAGTGTAAAAACTTTTACGTGTTCATGATATATAAAAAAATATAACTGTACCCCCTCTTATCCAAGAATTGGGTTGGTAATGTGATAAAAGCTGAAGCAGAACCTAGAATAGGTGGACTTTCTGTGTTCTGTTATGTGCTAAATGTGGCGTACGTGCTTTGTAAACTACAGAGAAAGCCTGGTTCAAGTCTGTGTTGTTCACATGCTGTGAATTAGAACTAGAGACAGTAGAAGTATGAGTAGACCCTATGGAGTAGACTGATGTTGATGTTGTTTTGGTCCATGTGAAACCTGGTCTTGGTCGGTAAACCACAGGCTAAAAGTGGATGAGAATAAACAGGTGGACATTTGTTCTGTGACTTTCTAAACCAAACTGTCTGTGGATCAACTTGTGATGCACTGTTGGTGTAACTTTACATGCTCAGAATATTTCCTGAATGTTAGCTGTTTGTCACAGATCATACATGTGATGTTCATATGCCAGAGTTCAGTTTCCACAAATGCATCTAAAACACCCTTTGACTTTTTAAGGTAGTTATGATGATGACCCCAAAACTCAAGAATCAAACATATCCTCTGTGTGTATTTTTTTCTGTGGATATTTCTTTTATTGGTGATGTATTTCTGTCCCAATGATTTGTTTTCCGTCCCATTTAACCAAAAGTGATTCAAACAAGGGTTAAGTCATAGATCGGAAACCAGTACATTAAATAATAAATGAACTATCAAAAAGTGATTCAGGAAAATAAAACAACAGTAAATCCATATAAAAAATAAAAAACATTGCTCTGCTTTGTTCATAGAAATGCTTCTACGTTTTATTGCTACTGAAGGTTGAAAAGGGCAAGAAGATGAAGAGAAGCAATAGAAGTACAGGAAGACATTATCAATTCACAGAATGAGCTGATCATGGTTGGCAGTGTTTCCCGTTTCTACTTTACCATGCAATAAAACTAAAGGAAATGATCGGAAAAACTATTTTACATATATAGGTACATGATATGAACTTGCACCACCTCCTTCTTCAATGCTTTTTTTATCATCATTAATTGAACCACAATGGCCCCGCATCCATCTATCCATCCATCCATCCATCCATCCATCTATTCTCCAAATCTGAGCTGTTTCTCCCCCTCGGAAAGACATCTGGATGTCGCCACAAAAAACATGAAGTGGAAGCAGGGCACAGCAAAATGTATAGGTGTGACTTTATTTGAGGAAACAAACACTGCCCCAGATATTTCAACATGGGGGGAAACAAAACAGAATATAAATAAAAAGCAACTTCAGCCTCTTACTTGGTTTTGTCTTTTATTTTCCAATTTACATTAATTAAAACGTAACAAAAACAAGTCATGATCATAATAATAATATAATATTGCTATTATTATTAATAATAATACTATTATTAATAATAAAAATATACACAACCTCACATGAAGGAACCCTCTGCGCTGGCTGTAGAACTGGAGTCAAACACACCTTAAATCTCTTTTTTTTTTTTACCGTATGTGTGTAAGTGTGAGTGCGTATGCCGAGGCAGAGGGCCGCCCAGTGTGAGGGGACTGAAGGGAGGAAGTAGAGAGGGATGGGGGTCGGCGGTCACAGCAAGTGGGGGGCAGCAGATGGGCTTTTCTGACCAAAACATATTGATCATACTAATATTTGTCTAAAATATGGGATTTGTAAACAGATTCAGGGGAAAAAGGCCTCAGTTTGATGTGTGAAGATGATTTTTTTAGCGTGAGGTAGCTTTAAAATGTCAAAAACAAATGTTAACAAAACAAAAAGAAAATAAATTTTGCTCCAAATTGGTTGTATCTTGATTAAAAACTCATCAGGGGCTCATATTTGTTTATATACTGGGGTTGAAGAAGCAGGAGGGGCGCGTGAAGCAGGGACATTTATCACCCTGAAATCCAAAGTCCCAGGGCGAAATGCTCTCTCTGAGAAACTGTATATATATATATGTATACACATATATATATATACATATAAACAAGTCACTACATATGAGTATCTGGTTGTTAAAAAATACAAACTGTTTTACAACAATAGCACCATTGACTTTATTATAATACACAGTAATTTTCGATACACACTGTGGCGGCAGAAACAGAAGCACCTGTACTTTCTTTGTAGCTAAATTTTTGGTTTCAAAGAGATATGCATTCTTTAGTGGATGTGCTACAGGAGTGGTGGGATGACTAGAAAAGAGGAGGAAGTAAGAGAGGCAGTTGGTGGATAAGGATTTTTTTTTTTAAAAATATGTGTAAGCGGGCTTTTTTAAAAAAATTTCTTAGCAACAAACTCAGTCCTACCACACCTGGGATCCAAACCTAGACAATAAATAAATAACACCGACACACTGTTCTCTCTCTCTCCCCTGTTCCCTGGTGTGCTCCTGTACTCTCCTCATACTTCCTCCTTCTTGTTCATGAATATGGGGTAGGTGAAGTAGGGGGCTTTTGGGGGAAAATGCAGGGTGTCCATTGGGGGGAGGGCGAGCTGACTGGAGGCGATGCTGGATGAATCACAAATGACAGTTGCTGGTGCCATTCAGTGCAGATATCCTACGGAGTTCGACTTGGAAAAGCACTTTTTACTTAGAAAAAAAAAAACGTCCCATTTAAAAAAGTGTCTTGATTTTTTTTCTCTCCTCCTTTATCTGAAGTGTGCTCCTCTTTCATTTTACTTATTTACTTTTATCATCTCCAAATTTCCACTTCTTCTTTCTCTTCTTTTTTTGTTTGTTTTATCCCTCGTTCTTTTACAAGAAGCAGACTGCCCCGACATCGACTCCAAACTCCTGGTCTGCTCCGCCAATATCCATGGGGGCAATGTCCACAATGGGCAGACGAGAGGTCTTCTGCGATCTGTATTCGATCACTGTCTTGCCCCACTGTCCCGTGTGTTTCTGTGCAGAGGAAAAGAACAGAGCGGCTGTTAAATGACCTGTGACTTCTCCAAAACTGTAGAGAATGAGAGTGATTCGGTGAGTGAACACCAGAGACCAAGATGCTTAACATCTATCAGGTGAGCAGGTGAATTTGTGAGCAATATGTGCACCAGTTTAAATAATATTTAGTTGTATTTTGTCATTTATTTTTATTTTACGTGCAAAAAAATGTGTGCAGATCGCCGGTCTTACCGTGCAGCCGTCTTCCATCACGCTGTAGGTGAAGCGGCTGTTGCCCTCGGCCCTGATCTCCACGTCGTTGGAGCCCTGCAGCAGCACGGCCTTCTTCAGGTTGCCTGTGGAGGCGTCCATGTAGGCCACGCTGTTCTTACAGTGGTAGGTGAGGTTTTGAGAAGCCTCGGTGGACAGCAGTCTCAGGAAAGTCATCTGGATGGCGGCAGTGTTGGGCGCCAGGCTGTCGTCACCATAGCTGAACTGCATTGGAGGTAAAGAAGGGGTAAGTCAGAAAACAGCTAATAATTCTTTCACTGCTATTGCAGAGTCCTTGTTATACTGATTGTTTTATGACAAAACAAACATGGCATATGTTTCTTTTTGACTTTTCCAACATATTAGTAGCAACAATCTTATCTGCAAGCCAAAGTAACTTTTTCAGCACTACAACTAGAGTCACCTGAATCATAGTTTTTCAAATCCTATCCACAGCTGATTGACATAAAATAGCATTTACACCGATTTTATGTCCTTGCCAATTCAGATTTGCTGTTTATTCTTCTCCAAGAATACTTCTATGTCTGTATTTTACAATAAGTAATGTCCTTTTGAAACAGACACTTTTAGTAGAGAAAGACTGTGGCTAAAACAAAGGAAATAGTGCTGCAAATAATTTATTAGAATCCTTACAGTTACAGAAATATACAATAAATTATTAACATTTGTGCTGAAAATGACGTTTGTCAAATCAAAGTGTCAGCCTTATTTTTGTGTTATGGATTTTTTTGTACATGAATTTTTCAGTTTTTAATTTAAAAGATCTATCCATCTTTCTATGTATTTATGTGCATTTCTCATGTGCAGGGTCCAGATTTTTTATTTTTTTATTTTTTTACAAAAACAAAATAAAGCAAAATACAACAAGCCCTAGACTTAACAGATAAATACTATTATAAAGAGTCAGTCCATTATTCCTGTACTAATAATACTGGAGAGAAATATTTCACAGGCACAGAAAAGTAAATAAAAAAAAGAAAGTACTACAACTTACGTGGAATCCTCCATTCATTGTCTCTCCGAACCAGACATGTTTGCGGTCTTTGCTCTTGCTTGACCACCAGTTCTTGCGAGGGATGCTGGAAGGTTTGGGGTGGACGCAGGACTCTCCTGTCTCCATGTTGCAGAAGACTTTGATTGCATCAACTGTGCAGCCCTGATTGGGATCAATCCAGTACTCTCCTGCAGACAGAAACAGGGGAAAAAAAAAAAAACACATCCAGAGTGAGACTTTTCTTTCACATCTTGATTTCTTCATTTTTGCTACTAAAAGGCTGCTAATCGTTGGAATTTTACTGTTTAATGTTGTGGTGTTTTGTGGTATTCTAATATCTCAAAAACAGACTCTGAGTCTGCTCAATATAAACACACCCAGACCACACAAACTACAGTATACTTATCCAAATTTTGACTTTAGCAAACTTGAGCTGCCAACACAACTTCTGTGCGTTTCATCATCGCTCCCCAATTGAACCAATTCCTCTCAGTGTCACTCACCGCTCTTCCAGTCAGGATGGCAGAGCTTCAGGTCTCTGCATGTGCGAGCTGGGTTCTTCTTGGATCCCTCGGGGCTGCGAATGTTCTCAATCTGGTTGTTGAGAGACTTGAGAGTGGCGTCGACCTCAGCATCATGCTGACGGAGATTTCCGGAAGCCTGGTCGGCCCTCATGTACCTGAGAGGATCAGGAGACTTCTCAGTCTGACCCAGACCAGCGAAGGCAGACATATCGATGCCAGGACCGGGGGGACCAGGAGGACCAGGGGGTCCGGGGTTTCCAGGGGGACCCTGAGAGAAGAAGAAGATGAAAGTTTTTATTACTTGCTTACAAATGGTGGACTGTTCTTCTTCTTCATCTGTCAAACTATAAGAGTCGCCTCTTCTTTCATAATGGGTGCAGGAACTGTTTTGTAATCTGTTTGCTTGTGTACAACTTCATCACTCTTAGTTCCAATAATGCAAACACTGCAAACATGTTATTTAGTTGCGTTAAAATCCCTTTTCAATTTGACCTTTACTGATTTTCATCTTTCCCTGCTTTTTGATCTGTTAATTACCATTTCATAACTTTCATTTACCTCTATTTATTGATGGAGTATTTTAGGGTTTTAGCTACCTCCCTCTGATATTCACTGTAATATTACAGAATTATAAGTAGGAATGAATAATAAACACTAAATTGGCATCTGAACACATCTGAAACATTTTTATGCTTTGGTTTATGTGACTCATGCAGCACAACTGTATTCTACTAAACAACAGCAAAATGCTGTTCAGCCAGGGACAGAAAGAAAAGATCAAAAAAAGGGTTACACTGGAGACAAAGGTGACTTACTAATGCATGTCAGCAGGTCACATTATAGGTAATTATCTGAGGTGGGGAAAACTGCAGTGTTCAGTTTATATTTAGCAACTGCATAATTTAGACCTGGTGCTCATGATGCTATTATGTTGTGCAACTCTTGCACAGTCAGGCTCTTGCTTTTTCAAGGACTTTCAAGATGGATCTTTTCCAGTTCTAAGGGTGTTTTAAATTCCTGGAAACATTGCAGGCCATGAGCATGGAGCACAGAGTACACAGTGTTGTAACAACCATAATGAAAAAAGCAACAATATTACTCTAACTACGTGAAGGCACATATTTACTGACAAGAAGTGACATAGCATCTTATCGTTTTTCTGAGGAAAGTCAGTTTAACATAATTCTTGACAGTTCTTGTAATACTCACAGCTGGACCGGTGTCTCCACTGCGACCACGAGGTCCAGGGGGTCCAATGGGTCCAGGTAGACCGTTCGTACCATCTTTACCAGCAGGGCCAACAGGTCCAGGTGGTCCCTACATATACAGACCGAGATGTTATGCTCTGAACATACTGTTTTTGAAGAAACTAATAATTTGTCTTTGAATTGAAGGGATTTTTTGCTAGAGTCAAGTATTTTTCCAGTGTTCATACTCACTCGTTGTCCAGAAGGTCCAGCAGGTCCAGTGGCACCCTGGTCTCCAGCTTGACCCTAAAACAGAGGAGGCACAGTAAATATCAGAGGGACGACCATAAGATGAAACGATAGTGCATCCAAAGCCAGTGTCAGTTTAACTGAGTGCTCACCGGAGGTCCGGGGAGACCCTGCAGACCAGTGAAGCCTCTGTGTCCCTTCTGTCCTCTCTCTCCAGCCTCTCCACTCTCACCCTTATCACCACGGGGTCCTTGGGGTCCCTGTTGACATGTGGACAACATCCTAATGTGTTTTTATTTGACCAGTAAAGAGTGTGAATCCCAAAGCTTCATTTCACTCTTTCAATGACTGAACTAATTCTCACTTTTGTTTATGCAGGACAGAAATAATTCAAAAATGCATATGCAGGTTTGCTAATGTTTAAAAAGATACATACAGGCATTCCTCTGGCTCCAGCAGGTCCTGGAGGTCCAGCAGGTCCTTGTGCACCCTAAAAAAAAACACAAATGAATGAAAGAAAAGGGGGTCAAAGTTATGGTATCCTTTGGTAGAATGAAGTTGAAATGTTCCTAGTAATTACTGTATATTTTTATTTTTAAACAGATTGTTAGCATTTGCCCTCACTCAAGCATCTACATCTTATATACCACCTGTGTATCCACTTGTCCTTATTTTATCTTAGAAACTAGTCAACAATATGCTTGTTACCAGACCTGCCTGCATCTTGTTAATTAGTGCGACTGAAGATGAGAGGGCAACTTTCCATCTTGGTAACCCATGAGGTCAAATACGTCTTTGATGTATTTTAATGTGCATTTAAAGGGAAAAAAATCATGTTAAATAGAGGACAAGCTTCACTACAATACATAGAATAGATGTTATGCAAATGAGAAAAGAAGGCTGAGAGTTTAATGTTCTCTGCAAGACCCCACATCAGTCAAGGATGAAACACTTGAGACATTCTCTGCTGCACGTCCTATCAGACAATAAGCTAATTTTCAGCAGGAAGACATCCAACCTATGATTATCTCATAATGTCAAGCAAACTTTACTCCATCGCTACAGGTTTTCTGGAGTCGTCCTACTGTTTAAAGAAAATGACATGTTTGCATGTGTTGCAGTTACTACTTACAGACTCTCCTCTGTCTCCCTGTTTGCCGGTGGGACCAACTGGGCCAGAAGCACCAGGAGCACCTGGAGCACCAGGAGCGCCTGCAGGGCCGGTGTTACCACGATCGCCCTGCAGCAAAGAGAGCACAACAGTCAGGACAGCAAAGTTATGAATACAGGATCAATGCTGTCTATGTAAGTAGAACCAGATAGTAAAATAATAGATTTTGCATATACATTGAATAAATACAGATTACAATGTAATGAAACAGTGAACTAAAGCAAAACAAAGCTGCTTCAAGAAAAGAAAATGTGCTAAAATCCAAAAGCAAAACAACTAAAAGGATGAACAAATAGCTCTTTGTGGCAGCAGACTAAAAACAACAGATGATTGAACATGATTTCACTTGTTGAATGTTATTACAACACTTCACCCATTTTACAGTTTTTGAACAGCTCTAGCAAAGTGTTGACTAAATCAATAAAATTCATCCCATCAGGCCAGAAAAACTTCAAAAAGCAGATTTATATTACTAGAATCAGAGCAGAGGTGCTGCTGTTGTTGGGCAATCAGGGACCAATAAATGAGATTCATTTATACCACTAATGCAATAGTGTTCCCACATTTCCAAATAATCATTAAGCATATTGTAAAACTGACTGAAGAGCTGTTATCAGATCAGGTTCTACAAATATAGCAGCATCCCACAACATGGAGGATTTTATCCAGTGTATTTCCTGTTCCTCACCTTGATTCCAGTAGCACCGTCTCTACCAGGAGGTCCATCAGACCCGGGGTTGCCCTTTCAGATGACAGAAGCAAACCAAGTGTTAATGGTTTCCACCTCCACCGAGCCAGATGGCCTACTGAATACAGATCAGCTGTGTAATGAACCCTGCTCCAACAAAACGCATTAATAATACAGTGTAAACACAATATGTACTGTATAGATGACGCAAATAGCGATGCCTTTTAATGAACTCGGCTTAGCATTTCAATCATGAGATGGAAACGGTTGCGATCTAATGAACTAAACACAAGGTGGCAGATCTAAACACACACGTGCCGTGTGTTGCTTATTCTCTGACCTCTCTGCCAGGCTCTCCTGCAGGTCCAGTGAGTCCAGGTGGTCCAACAGGTCCAGGGGGTCCACGGTCGCCGGCGCCACCAGGACCTCCCTGCTTTCCGGGCTCACCCTGAGAGTAGAGAAGACAACTCATTATTAGACCTTGAATCCATTCATTTATAGGACATTGTGATCACTCAGTGAGTAGTACATCCATCCTGTGAGTCACTGCTACACATTTTTGTGAGTCTTATAATCTCAGTGAAAGACAGAAGACAAATAAGGTTTAAACACTACTCTGCTGGTATGTCTGGATATGCATGTACAGTAAAATTCAAGAGGAGAAAAGGATATTATCTCATTTTTATATGCAGCTGGATTCAGTAGTAGCATTCTCTAAAATCTGCAGTGACTGCTGCTTAACAGGCCAGAAACAACAGCTCCAAAATTGACAGAAAAACAGAAAAATTGATGTTGAAATGCTTCCTCGTCGTTTCACAGCCGTGCCTACATCTTTTGCTGCAAAATTAAAGTTTGAGAACCACCACTAGGTGCTGGAGGTAATAAATTTGGCATGTTTTTGTAACCGTGTGGCCTTTTAATCTCCTCAAATTGGATTTAGCACAGTAGTATCGGAAGAATTTCCAGAACATCCTCTATGTGTTTGTTAGTTTGAAAGTCAAATGCCAACCCCAGGTGTGTGGATGATGTGCTGATCCAGTCAGTTGTAGGAAGGGTTGACTCAGCTCATAGTATTAATTCTTCCTTGGCAAAGCCAGATGACAATCAGTGTCACTACTTCATACTGTATTTGAATAAATAGGGGCAATTTTGTACTCAACTTTGCATACTACATTATCAAAAATCTAAAATCAATCCAGAATCAGTTCTTAAAAATGAGAGTTTGAAGAAAAATACAAAACATGACAGAAAGTAGCTGCAGTTTAGCCTCACTTCTGTTTCTAAAAACATACTCTCTGCTTGAAACATTCCTGCGTGAGTTTGAAGTCGCTGCTGATTTCTTGGCACCCCTTTCATGCATACTGATGAATAATTAATAGTAAGGACATGCCCACTGAGATGTTGTAAATAGGGGACATGGCTGGTGTCTCCTATCAGATGGTGTCGCATGTAGTCAGAGGAGGCTTCTTGTCACATGTGGTACTGTACATATAGGAATCACAGGGAGAGAAGTCCTGGCTTATGCAGGATGCAATCTGACTGGGATCCAATTAGGACACAACAGAACGACAGCTGAGAACCTTTCGATGAGTTTTACACATTCACTTGTAGTGACACTGTGCTCTTAGTGTAGATTCAAGCATGTAGTTAACAATATATTTTGTTATTTGGTAGACTTGCAGCAGTGAAAAGCAAGACATCTCATGACGATACAGATGCTTAACAATTTTGATAATAGATTTATCTTTTCTCTAGCAAAACAACCCAGAAAGTACCATTTTCAGATGTGAGAATTGTGAGAAATGCCTGTTTTTTCCCCTAGATTTTACTCTACTATACTGTTGCATCTGGCTGATTTTCATTATCAATCAATCTGTCAGGTATTTTATTGACTAACCAGTTAAGTGCAGCTCAACACACTGCACTTTAAGACAAGCAAATACAGTTGCAAGAAGAAGTTTGTGAACCCTTTGGCAAAACGAACATTTCTGCATTCAGTAAAATGTGGTCTGATCTTTATCACAACTATAGACGAACAAAATCTGGTTTAACTATTCATACACTAGCAGCTGTACTTTTCAAGTCTTCGTTGAACCCACTGAGTAATCTCTAACACAGTCCAGGCTCCATCAGACATGCTGTGGCTGTTTATGTGAGTCACACAACTCTTTCAGTTCTTCAATATTTCCTGGGTATCTGGATTAAACAGCCCTCTTCAGGTCATGCCACATCCTTTTAGTTGGGGTAAGGTCAGGGTTCTGGAACATTTATCATTAGTTTTTAACCATTCTGTCATTGATTTACACGTGCATTTTTGGTCATCGTCCGCTTGCATCATCCAGCCTCGCATAAGCTTCAGGTCATGGACTGCTATCCTGACATTCTCCTGTAGAGTTTCTTGATTCAGTTTTGAATTCATTGTGCCTGCAGAGATTGCAAAGCATCAAGGCCCTGAGGCAGCAAAGTAGCCATGACCCATGAAGCTTCCTGCAATATACTTCACAGCTGAGATGAGGTTTTGCTGTTATTGTGCAGTGCACTTTTGCCAAAAAAGTTCACATTGGTGGTTTCATCCCATCAGCACCAATAGTAGTCAGTGTTTTTCTTATAGCGGACACATGAACTCAGATTTTAGCAAGTTATAGAGATAACTGCAGTTGTTTTGCAGCTACCCCTGGGTTCTCTTTCACCTCTTTACAAGATTGTGTTCTTTGCAGTTCGCCTACTCCCTTAGAGAGGAGCAACAGCCCTGAATTTTCTGAATTTGTAGACAGTTTGTCTTATTGTGGACTCACGAACACCCATGCCTTTACAAGATATTTTATAGCATTTTCCATCTTTGTGCAACTGTATCTCATCTTTGGTGATCAAAACATGGTTTACACCAACCAATTTTTCCTGTGAAGAGCAAACTTTGTCCGACTCTGTTTGCCTTTATTATAGTGAGAGACACTTCTACAACTCACAATTTTCCTTTTTTCCTTCTTCCTTTTTCTTGCAACTGAAATGCATGTGTTTTCCTTGATTGCACTGAGCTCACAGCCACAGTAGAAAAATGGCCCATTATAATAAAACCACAAGATGTTGCCTTGTGTCACCAAAAGTCCAAACTCAAAGACTTCCAGTTTACTGTTGAATATTCTAACAAATATCTTTGAGTGACAAAAAAAGCAGCGGATCCACATAGTAGAGAAGCTGAAACATTAGAAATTACCCAAGTGATAAGCAAATTATTAAAGCAGTTGCAAATTAATTTTCTCTTTTCTTGTCAATTGACTGATCAATTAAATGGTGTGATGAATTGTTTCTGCTTTATTAGCTTAAATCAAAGACCGTATACATTTTAACAGCACGAACAATTTAAAGTACCACCTCTTACTGGGAACACTTTAGTTTCTGTCTGACATATAAAACATATTGATCAATAATGAAGATTTGAATGTTTAATAACTTAAATTAGTGAAAATGATGTAACTTACAGAAGGTCCAGGCAGACCAGGGAAACCTCTTTCACCACGCTGTCCAGGGAGACCAACAATACCACGTGTACCAGCCAATCCTTGAGGACCTGAAGGACCTAGAGGACCCTGAGAGGGAAAAAATACCAAAACACAATTAATGTGAGCAACTTTGGCATTATTTTATTATGTTATGTTATTATTAAATTGTGTTTGTCCCATATTATTTTATTTTACATAAACTCAAAACATGAAGATTTCTAATACGGAACCCTTAAATTATTTTAATTAAAAAATGGTACCAAGACATTTCAAGGGCTGAGTTGCTATTAAGTCATTTTACAGTTTAATAATGAACTAAAGCTGCTGATACCAATAAAACTGCTATAGCCGAATCTGTATAAAACATAAATAACTCACACAGCCTGCATTAACCCAAACCTAAAGCTGTTCATAATGGAGCTAAATAAATACATGTAAAAAGATAAAATAAACATATGTAATGTAATTTCTCACATTTAGCAATTAGTACATCAGCAATCGACACAAAAAGACAACCATGTCCTAAAGGACCTGTTTAACATTTGTTTGAGATTTAAATGAAAAAACTGATGCCACTCTCATATCTATCCTTTCAATATGACGCTATGGCCAGCAGCTGGGCAGCTTCTTTTAGTTGAATAAAATCCATAAAGTTGGTCTTCTAAAGCTCACTAATTAACATGTTCTCTCTACATAGTTTGTTTATTTCACACAGGCATACTTCAAACCAAAATGTAAAACTGCCAAGTTGTGGCTTTGAGAGGAGTTGTGTGTGTGAGACTATTTCTTGGCCAGGTACAGTGACTTGTGGAGTTTGGTTATTGCTGTGAAGTCACCAATCAAACACCAAAGACTCCTCTGAGACATCAGAATTGTTGTTTTGACAAATGCACAATATAATTCAATAAAAAACACAGGCAAGTAATTCTGTATTTTAGCAAGATTTCATCATGTCCTGTTCCCGGTGCTGTTTTCTGTTCCGTTTATTTACTTTTACAAAGATCTCTGATTTATATCCTGTCACTAACTACACCTGTAATTTTATTCCCAGTTACATTTGCACATCTAAAAATAAATCTCTCCATCGCCTCTCTGGTCTACTCTCCGCCCAGGTCTGATCTGCGACATGTTCACAAGCACCTAACTTCAAGCGACACCTGAGGCACATGTGTTCAAGATGTCATCTACGTAATCTATAGGTAGGAGGAGCTCCCGACACAGCAGCTATCATCTGTGATCCTGACAGGACTTGTCATGTGTTTGTAATGGGTGTGTGTGCGTAACGCTCAGTGTAGGAAAGGTAAAAGCCCGGGGCACTGTCATCCCTCTGTCGCTGAATTGTGCTGCCCTGTGCTGTCATATGTCTTGGCCGGCTATTACAGGCAGTGATGGGTACTGACAGCTTTGTGTAATGATGGAGAGTGTCCATTACTGATAAAATTGGCTCTTTGGGATGATAGAGCTACAAAAAAAGTCGACAGAATTGTAGAAAACAAACACTCGTAATGATTTTCTTGTCTCCTGAGTGGCTTGTTAGAGTGGATCTGGTGCATGTGGGTGCTACAGGTGCTGGAGTGGCGTTTCAAGTGTTACAAGATGAAGAAGTTACAGATTATGTAAAAGCCACTGTCTTGAGTGTGTAAACAAGTATGGCTGAGGATCGAGAAACTCACCGGAGGGCCGTCCTCTCCAGCGTCTCCCTTCTCTCCAGGAGCTCCAGCAGGTCCACGGAGCCCAGCGTCACCCTGCCTGCCTGGGGGTCCACCGTCTCCCCTCACACCCTTGGGTCCGTCTTTACCGGGGGGACCGGCGGGACCAGAAGGTCCAGGATTACCCTAAGAAGTGTAAAAAAGATCACACAACATACATAAATGAAACTGCAGGTAGGAAATACCATTACATTATTATAGCTCTATGTTTACAATCACATATAGTGCATTACTGAAACATGGGGGTAAGTTTGAATTATTGTTTTGATCCTAGGGGCATCTGTGCATCTCTAAATAACTTCTAACACACATACTACATCCATTAGCAGTCTTACTGGATCAGACTGCTTTCACACAATATGTTGCACTTCCTTTGGGTAAAAATATTCTAAACAAACACCTACTGTGTCAGACATACTGTTTTGGAAGTGTGTGGGTGGCAGAACAGCAACAGTAAGTGCTTTACAGTTGCAAATTAAAAGGCTTCCTATCTGTCAACAAGTCAGGTGGCACCAAGAAAAACATTCCTGTATCTGTTCTGCTGCACCTGTTCTTGCTTGTTAAACATAAAGCAGATCAATAGTTCTCCTTCTTTCCCATCCCTGGGGTTTTTACGTTTTACGTTTCCCATATTATCATTACATTATATAGAAAAGATCCACATCACTGTCTCAGACCTGAGCATTAAGGGTGTGTTTTAACATATGAATATAAACTCAGTTGGTTGAAATGCAGGCTGTAGCGTCAAGCTATCAGGACATAGAACTTACATTGGGACCAGGGGGTCCAACTCGGCCAGCTGCTCCAGGGAAACCAGTGGCACCCTGAAAGAGAAAAGGTCATTTAGACAAAAAATAATTGCAGAACATAATGGTTCCTACATTTGCTACAATAAGACAAGCGTAAACTAACACATCATTTTACAAAAAGACACTTACAGGAGGTCCCTGAGCACCACGAGCACCTTTAGGTCCAGAAACACCTGTTGGACCCTGGAACAGAAAACATTCTGTGTGTTACTGTCTGACATTTGTTTCATGCTTTATGAGGAGTTGTTTGCCTCAGTTCATTTGTATTCTGCCTGGTGTGTCACAATCACTGACAAGGACTGTTAAGCTCATGTTAACTCGACTAAAAATAAAAAAAAGAGGATTTTTCTGCATACATCACAGTTTCTCTTTTTGTAGAAAAGACTGTCAGTCAGTGTCTGTCTTGTTATATAATGTTTCTGATTATTAAAAGAAAACCTTCCCTAGGTTGCAAACATGCTGGGTATATAATCCCTCATTGAGTTTTAAGAAAGCAAAAAATGAAAGAAATAAAAGAAAAAAGATGCACGGTTTCGTGGATGCGTAAAGAAACAAAGATTGTAGTGGCACTCACTGCAGGTCCTGGGGCACCAGAGGGTCCTTGGGGTCCAGGGGCACCAGCATCTCCCTTCTGTCCAGATTCTCCCTGCTCTCCCTTGGTTCCAGGCTGACCATCAGCACCCTGAAAGAAAGAGATAGAAGCAGGTATGAAATATATCGGTAAAACAATAAATGTTGATATTCATAAATGGGCTGTTTGATAGGTGTTCCAAGATTCCCTAAATTGTGTTAAAGGACATACAGCTTTTATACAGACAGGTATGTTTACTTTGACGATAGTGCAAGTCAGTCCGTGAAAATAAAGTTTCATGTTTGCTGTGGCTTTATAACCGATTTTATAACATAAAGCCTGTATTACAAACTAGAACTGTAGAGCCTTTATGGAAAGGGAGGGTCTGACAACATACCGTTGAGTTGAGCTGTGGGAGGAATTCAGAAACCAGAGTGGAGCTTGAGTTGCAAAAGGAACTAAGAGTCAGGATATTGTATTCTTTGCTGCTCTGATTGCTACTGTGAGCCTCTTAATTTCGTGTAAGTGCGATGTGAAATTGCTGGAGTACCTCTTTATGATCGAGAATAAATGCACAAATGTATGTTTTAAAGCGTTTGCAATTACTGTGTAAGTGTCACTCGTGGCCACAGTGGCTGATGTCACATAGATTTGATTAATAGTAGCAGCATGTGGTATTTACTGTCGAAGAACTATACTTAAAAATTGACACTTTCTTTTTTGTTGCTTCTTTTGTTCAGTCTTTCTTTTACAGAAATCTTGACTGGGATTGCAACAGCAGCTGAAACTCGTCTGTGTGGTGTTAAAATGTGACGTTATGGTCTGTAAGCCATGAAACAAAAATAATTTAGACAACTTGCTGTGTTATTCACTCTGGCACAAATTCAATGATTAATCACAGTGCAACCTAGAGGAATAAAATTATGATTAATTGTGTTGTCACATATATATTGATGAAATCCATTTGGAAGGATGCAGCTTATTAAAAACATTTATTTGATGTCTGACTGGAGTCTTTGGGAGGAACTAAATGGATGATTGATGCAAAGACTTCTACTAGTCCACACACTAATCTGTTCTCACAAAGTAATATACTGAGGAAACAAGACGTGTGTCAGGATTAAAAAAAATAATTCCCTGAGTGCTAAAATAGAGCTAAAGTTGTCAAATGCAGAGAAAAGCTGTGTCATGTAGATGCCTGTCAGCTTAAAGCTCATGACTCTTTTTAATAAAGATGTCCATTAATGTTGGATTCTCATTTCCAGGTAGCTAAACACCAGAGGAGGTTTTATGTTTGTTTTTTAATTAGGTGGTTTTTATATTCCAGAAGACATATACAGAGTGAAGAAGGCGATCACTGCCATGGCTGAGCATTTCCATGTTGAAGATGTAGCGCTCTAATGATAATCTCATAAACACAAATTCAGATTTCTGGGGTTTCATATGTCACAAACCTAAAGAACCAATCCCTGTAGCGTGTGGGGTGGGACTTCCTGTGTCATTATTCCTCCTCAGAATTGGTTTCTGGTTCGAACATGTATAAGTGAATGAGTTTAGACAGTGATTTTAAGCTGCTGTGATTTGGGAAATGTGAGTGAAGACAGAGGTGACTGTAATGTGTACATTTTAAAGTAATCAACAGAATAGAGTGACATCTAAGCCAGTTTAAGGCTGGAAGTGATTATATTCAGGGGGGAAACTTAACTAACTCACTAAATGTGTGACTTTGACACAGAGAGATGAGTCTTTAGGGCTTTCATCAAATACCAGAGAGGGTAATTAAATTCAGAGAATAAAATAAACTCATTTTCCAACTTGATTTGATTATGATCAAGATGTTGACATTTTCTGTTGTATATCACCACTAATTAAAGTTTCTTTCCACTTAGAAATAGATTTTTAGTAAATGTCAGTTCTTTGAGGCATTTGCGCTTCACTGTACAGAATTAGGTATATGCAGAGCTTGACACTGGAAGACTGTTTTTGATATTCATCTGCTGACAGCAGAAGAAAAGCAGTTTACATGATTTCTGGCATCATAACTAATTTAGGAGAAATTATTGTTTCAATAAGCAACATAAACATGTGTGATGATGTAACTTGTGGCCTGTGTTGCACATAGGAAACATCTTATATCTAGTGGTTACACATTTTAAGATATTCTTTATATTTTCCAATGACAGAGGAGGTTTTTATGTTATTTTATAGCAAGTTTACTTCCACAGAAACACTTTGTTTACATTGCAAAAATACATTTATTAGCACATTTCAACAAATGCCTAAATGAAGGTCAACATTTGTGGAGAATAAATGTATTTTTGCAAGTTAGTGTGCAACAGTCTATTTAAACTTTCAGAAAGGCTCGTCCATCTCCTACGCATCTGTCTTATTTAATAAATGTGCTTTGTCTATAAGCAGGTAATTTAATTTTTTAAATGATACAAGAATATTGAATAATATGTTTGTAGGAACTGCAAATATTCAATTAGAGGTTTAATTAGAAATATCTTTTATAGTGGAAATTTCTAATGGCTGTGCCTATTATTTTACTAACTAACTTAGTATTGCTGGTTTTGAAAAGTATGTTGACTTTCTTTCCTTTCTCTTTCTTAACCTTGTTGGCAACTGCAGATGTAGCACACCACTCCAGGGCTGTCTGACATGATACTGATGTATGTATGTATGTAGTGTGAGACCCTCGAGTCATGTTGATTTCTACAGAACTATAATAGGAGATGCTCATACTGTTGTTTTTCAACTTACAGGGGGTCCAGCAAAACCAGCAGGTCCAGGAGGTCCAGTTTCTCCCCTGTCACCCTTAAAGACAAAGCAACAGAGAGAGCAAACAGTCAGAGGGTGTATGAGAGAAATAATGATCTATTTCAAACTCCAACTTAATCTCATTGTAAAAATTCCATCTCTACGGAAAACTGATTTCTGAATAGTGGTAAATTATTGAATGTCTCAAGTAAATGGTGTAAAGTCATAATTAGATGGGTTTTTTTTTTTCAAATCAGTGGCCTACAGTGGCATCTCACTTTAATATTAAACTGGTTAAACTTTGACACTTACAGGAGCACCGCGGGTACCAGGGGCACCAGAAGGACCAGCGGGACCAGATTCACCCTACAAGAAAACACAGCAACAGGTTCAGCAACACACATGAAGCTCTAAACAGCTGGTTTAGATACACAGTCAGAGACATGCGAGGCCTTCATGCCTCAAGGTCGTAAAACAACAAAGCATGAAAAAAAAAAGATATAAGCTTATTTACACTATTCAAAGATATCAATTAAGAGAACGTGTCCAGAGGAAGAAATTTCTACTCACAGTCACTGCAGATATATTAAATAAAAGCTCTGTCAAAAATAATTTAACAAGATAAATAATTTTAGACTATGAAAGAAATGACATGACACTTACTTTCTCACCGTTGGGACCACCAGGACCAGGGGGACCAATAGGACCAGTAAGACCCTGTGACAGCAAACAGAAAAAGAGTGTAAAGATTTGTAGAAGTTTGAACTTGCATGACAATTAACACTCCAACTACCATTTTTTAGATGTAAAGGTTTTGGAAAGGAGGTATGCCTGTATTCAGCGGAGGCTATTTCACTAATGAAAGCCAAAATGATTGACAATCACTCACTCTGGCACCATCTTTTCCGGAAGCACCTTCAGGTCCTTTCTCTCCAATGTCACCCTTTGGGAATTTAAAAAAAAAAAGGAAAAAAAAGTCATTTGACTTGCAAGAGAAAATATATAAAACTTAAAATCAAGTTGAGAAAATTGTTCATGTTCAACTTCTAAATCTATCATTTTCAACACTTTGTGTCCTTAATGACTTACTCTGTCTCCTTTGGGTCCAGGAATGCCAGCAGCTCCTCTCTCTCCAGGCATACCCTGCAGACCAGGGGGTCCCTGAGCTCCACCACCACCAGCAGGTCCAACGGCTCCCTAACATGGATCAGGAATGAAAAGGAGGTGGGTGAGTGCAATGTCCATAGATACAGATGGTAGAGATGCTTAATGTCACTACACACTGAATAAGTGAATGTAAACAGCTGCTACAGATGTAAGAACGTGCTGTTTGCTTCTTGATGCAGTCAAGGTTTTAGAAAAGGCTTGAAACCTTCTGTGAGCATCAGACTTTGTGTTTATTTATATAAAAATTCACTGTCAAAGAGTCCAAAGATATCTGCTTTCTCAACAA
This sequence comes from Amphiprion ocellaris, assembly GCF_022539595.1. NCBI lineage: Eukaryota > Metazoa > Chordata > Actinopteri > Pomacentridae > Amphiprion > Amphiprion ocellaris. Next base: position 33,315,969 of record NC_072770.1, read on the forward strand.
AGATCACCTTTCTTGCTGCATGTTCTCTTTGGGGTTATCATAGGATGGAAACAATAAAAGAGGAAGATTAAGTTCAGCCATTGCCGACTCTCTTTGTGAAGGAGTAAATTTAAAAAATGAGTCGATTAGGTTTAAACAGAAATAGTATCTCAAAATCCACGTGTTCCTTTTGATGGCGGGTGTACCTTTAATTTTGATGATGATAAAAACTGAGTTTTATCAAATTTCTATTCCATATATCAAAGCCACAAAAATGGAAGCAAATGCAGACTTTGATTTTTTAAAATGGCTCCACCAAGCCCACTCCTGGTCAGAACTTGTGAGGCGGCTTATCAGCAGCGCTCTTTGCTGCAGCCTCAGAAACGAGATCAGACGCACAAGCACAGACTCTGCTGCCTATCTCCAGTCATTAAACCGTAACCACAGGGCTCACACAGCCGTGCCTGTTGATCGTGAATACTCTGAAAGAACATTCTTTCTTAAGGATGCAGGGGTACAATTGTCTTGTCTTGCGCAACGAATCATTTGGCATCTTCCCTCAGAAACCCACTTTGCCATCTACTGACTGTCGATGCATCCGTCCTCCATCACCATCACCGCTCATACTCATGTCAGCTCTATAATCCTCATCCTCTCTATCCGCTCCTGTCTGACCTTTAATGGAAGAAAACCTATGAACCGGGATTAAAGTCTGACCAGATAACACACCAAAAGTGGGAATTGCGGCTGCTCTGAGCTCCTCCTCTACTCACAGTGCAGTTGTGACAAATTACTGCAGTGGTTGGAATTTGTTGACTGTTGACAAGCAAGTGAGCGTATGACTTCACTGGAAATACACTGAGCTCTCGAGTTGTAGGAATGGAGAAAAGATATCATTTCTCTTTAAAACACTTGGATGTTATAAAGTCATTAAAATGTATTATATAATCAGTGCTCTAGTGCCTAACTTTTTTGGCTAGTGGAAAAAAAAGTGTCTATTTGTCACCCTTTGTAACACCTAATCGCAACAATTTCTTCAGACCTGAAAAACACAGAGCAAAGTCTGAAAAATAAACACAACCTTATACAGCAGAACTAGACTAAACTGATCATAAAGCAAAATAACTCATAATCTGGGAGGTTCACCTCCTCCAACGAACATTTTTGCTCAACTCACAAACACCTTAGGGTAACTTATTCAACCATATGCTGAGTTTCTGCTGTTGCATACGATAAAAATGCTCAATAAATGGCACTAGTACCACAGACAGCAACATGTTTGGCAGAAATATGGATACACCTCAGGGAACAATGTTTAACGATCTGAAAACCTGCCCTTTCTCTGCTTGTTGAACTCACCTTGGGTCCGTCAGTTCCTGGAGTTCCAGGAAGACCTCTGGGTCCCTGCAGACCCTGAGGGCCGGCAGCTCCTCTCTCTCCGGGGAAACCACGCTCTCCCTGAGCAGTGACACAGCGACAATCAACAGCATGTCTGATAGCCAGCTGACCGAAAGCGGAGAGAAGTTAATTGAATACTGCTGACTTACTCTGGGTCCAGTGGCACCGGCCGCTCCAGCCTCTCCAGGAACACCCTTGAATGATAAAAAACAAACGGATGTTAACAGACATACAGGACCAGAATGACAAACCAAGGCATGTCGGGTTAGAAGGATGAACAACCACTGCATTTCTATAGATAGATTCAGTCACGCTCTAGCTTGGTGGATTCTAAATGTTTAATAAATGTATACAGAGTTCATTAAGGGTAAAAATATAGAATAGAGAGAACAGAAACCTGAACAACATCTCAGCACTTTCCATTCATGGTAACATAGAAATCTGATAATCTGATAACTTTAGAAATGAATATCAGCACTTTCATGGTTAGATGCTTTTATTAAACAAGAGTGTGTGTAGCCTCAGTATTCACTGTGTAATTCATTTTAGGACACAGATCTGGGATAAAACAGTTTAAAAGAAAGATACTAACGCTGTCACGGTTGGGAGTAAAGTGCACGTAACAGCCATATTGGCTACTGTCAGTAATTCACATCACAGTGGGACCTTTAGGATGTTTCTCTTCAAGCCAACGACAAAATACTGCTATGATTTCCACTGTGACTGTGTGACCTTATAAGCTTTACAATGTTTTCATCAGAAGAGTGTACCAACCTGGTCTCCGGGCTTGCCTCCCTCACCAGGGGGGCCTGGAGGTCCAGGAAGACCCTGGATACAGAAGAGAGGATAACATTATTAGTCAGCTGGTGACATTATCCATTGATGGTAGCGAGCTGAAAGCTGAAGTCTTCTAACTGGACTTCAAGCATAAATTTTAATTACAAAATAATTTATCTGTTGCTTACAACCCTTACACTTAAGTATTTATGCATTTCTAATTTATAGCATTCCTTACATACAGGTCATTATGTGTTGTTCTGATAAAATGCATCCATGTTTCACATAAGTAGCACCAACAACTGATCTTAAAAAGCTCTTAGTAGCATGCTTTTGCTCCTAAGTAATGTTCTGGGACATGCATCTACAAATGTAACAGCATGCGCATAGATTCCATTAAAAAAATCCTCTTCACTTGTTATCAGGAAGAGTAATCAAGATCAGCCTGTACTCATTTTTGCACTGCTCTGCATCGCATATAAACTGAGACTGAAGCTTTTATTCGCACTGTTCCAGTGTAAAAATGGTGACACAACTGCTGAAATACTTTCAGACGCAATTATAGGAAAGGCTGCATTCACACGTTTAGACTTCATCAGGCCAGTTAATGTAAAAGTTTGAGCAGAGAGACTCACCTGAAAGCCAGAGGGACCAGGCTGACCTTGCTCTCCTCTCTCTCCAGCAAGGCCCTAAACAGATCATCCACAATTCATGTTCACAGTCACATTTTAACATTAGTTAAAGTTCAGCAATTTCACGTATAACACTCATGTTACAGTGGTGTGGAAATATATTTCAGTTTTCATTTACATGGCTCTTATATCAGTAAACATTAAAGGAATAACTGAGCTTTACCTAACAAAGTTTTCTCAGGTTAAATAGGCTTTGATTTGTTTACTTCAAACTTGTGAGTCAGTGATGCCATCTAATAACGTCCAGACATTTGTGTGAAGGACTTTTTTTTTTTTTTCCCAGACAGAGCTATCGTAGAGACAGTCTGGGAAATGGAGATACTGAGGGTTTCTTCTGAGTGCACACTTAGAAAAGGGAACGATAATATCAGTGTTGCAGCTAAATAGAGTGGGATGGGGAGATAAAGGTACATACAGCAGGGCCTGGAGGTCCAGCGGGGCCAGTTTCTCCATCTTTGCCAGGCAAACCCTGAGGAGAGGAAGGAAGGAAGCGAGAGAGGGACGAGGAAGGCAGGAGGGAGGGATGAGAAATAGATTGATATCAACAGTTAAGCCAAAGGTGATGCTATTAAGTAGACAGACATCTGGTAGATATAATTGAGCTTTCAACGTGCTTCTCATGCGGAAGCTGAGCGACAGAAATAAAGGTAGATCAAGGTGAGTCACGGCAGCTACAGAATACTCGATTAGAACACAAGGTATAGAAGTAATGTGTTTAATAATGTGCAACGTCTGCTAATCGTGAAAACATTCGGAGTGATGGTGGCTGCACAATTTATTATTACAGCATTTGAAAAATTCATTTGGAAGATGCTACGAGGTTATTTAAAGCAGAATATCTAAACTTACTCTCAGACCAGGAGCTCCAGCCAGTCCTTTCTCACCAGACTTTCCAGCTTCACCCTAAAAACAACAGAAATACAAAAGCAGAGTTACTGAAAATGTCACTGCTCATTCAACTGGTATTGTACCTATTTTGAGAGGCGAGAGCGTGCATGTGATGGTGCTCATCAAATGGCGTAAAATTGTTCAGCAGCACTCCAGATGTTGCCCAACAGGTATATTGTGGATTTTTGATACGGGGATTTATTTTTAGCACTGACAAACAAGACAATATATTTCATATGGTTGTAAAATGTAATATCTCTTTCTTGCTGTGCAGAAGACACCTTCAGCTTTCTTACTCATTCATGTGGTCACATTTTCAGACAGCACCGTGACTTACAGTTGCTCCCTTGGGTCCAGGGAATCCCATCACACCAGGCTGTCCACGAGCTCCCTGAGGCCCAGGAGGTCCAGGACGACCATCTTCACCAGCAGCTCCCTAATAAAGTAAAGCAAATTCAATTGAATTTTTACAGAGCGCCATTACAAGCAACAAATGATGATAAAATGGTTTACAGAGCAATTAAAAATCTAATTGGATAATCTGAGCAATATACAGAAAAGTAATGATGTTATGATAGAATTGTGAAGACAGGATTTTTGACTGAGCATGTGGGATGGAGAAGAGTAACAATCTGGTCACAAGTGGGTCTGGAGGTTTGGAATGAAGGCGAGCCAAACAAAAAAAAAGAAAAAAAAAAAGAAAAAGCACAGCATCGCCCAAGGTTACACAACTGCAACTCATTTTGCTAAAGTGTTTCAACTTTTTCCACCCTGTTCCTAAATAAATAAATGACAAAATAAATAAACCCCCGAGGGCTCAACCAGGTGAACCAAGGAAAGCAAAAGACAAAATAATCCCTCCGCCATAATCAGTCTGTCCATATGGCAGTCCCTCAGTCAGCCAGTCACAAAATAACACCACTGCTTAATCTGTGATTAAACCCTAATTTTTTAATCACAGTCCCTGAACAGCAAATTTGCCACATATTTTTAAAGAATGAACATGTTTGTGTTGCTGAAATGAAAAAAAGAAAAAATGTAAACGTGCCTATTATGCAGCAAAGTTTACTAAAAACATGATGGACTTTGCAGATGAACAGCAATGCAGTATTTAAATGTTGTGTTATTTAAATGATCAGCTTGGTGATCATTTTCAAGATGAGCACAGTCCATTAGGTGAAAGGTTTTTGACATAAATACTGTTCTATAGGGCTTCAAACTAACTTAACAAATGGACTGTGCCAAAACCAAGTGTATACAATTGAGGATTAACTGTGATAAAAAAAAAAAACAAAAAATAACAGGAGCCTGTCTCTCAAATGGAGCCTCATGTGAAGTTTGGAAAAGCGCTCTGAATCAAAGCTACAGTATGAGGCAACTGGATAATGGGCAGATAAATCTCCTGCAATTCAATTTGATGAAACCACTTATGAGTAATTACGTGATGGGAGAACATTTGGCAAAATTACAAATCTCTCTCTGGCATGTGATATGAAAAAAACAACAAAAAACCAACAACACACAGGCCCGAATACTGCACGGTTGTACATACTGTGAGGTTGTTTCTATTGATTTACAAAGACAAAACTGCTATTTTATTGCTGTTGAAAAAGTGCACTTACAGAAGGTCCAACTTTTCCTTGAGGTCCAGCATCACCGGGGCGTCCAGTCAAACCCTGTCAGAGGAGGAGAACGGAAAAACAGAGCAAAAGTGGGTGAGTCATCAGACTTCTCTATGCAGGCGTGTGCTGAAGAAAGGTGGGAACGGGGAACATATGGCAACGTGTAAAACTGAATTTACACCTCAGATTGGCCCTGTGTGCAGGAAGCAGCAGTTCAACACCTACTGATGGAAATGACTAAGAACTGCAACATGAGTGAGAGAGCACTGAATATTACTGATGCTAATGGGGTCCATTCACTACAGGTGCTCTATCATACTTCCTGTGCACCGACTGTAGACAAACAACAACAATGACATGCATAACTATTGTCCTCTGTGACCTTGGATGAGCTTTTGAGGTCTAAATGTGACCTCAGCTTATATTTAGACATTTGTAAGTTGAACAACTTCACCAATTTTGTCTTCTTAAAGATCCTGGGAGCACTACTTCATATGTGGCTGAAAGTTGTATGAAACATTTTGCAGCAGATAGAAGTGCACCGAATCTGATAAACTGCTTCTGGGGATGACACTTGATTCAACATCTGCTGGGTCTCAAGACTGTGAGACTGAAAATGAAAAAAATATGAAAGTGTGGATTTACAGAGGAACTAGTTTACCAGACCACTGGAACCCACTCCTCAGTTCTGCTGGAGGTTCCAGTTTGAGGCTATGTTTGTTGGTACTAGTTTAAAACACCTGAATCTCCAACCAAACTGCTGGGGGTTGAGCTGCATTGTGGGTAATGTAGGTGGCAAGAAGAAGACGTGTATATATAGTTCAATATCTTTGCTTTGCTGAATCGATTTTAATCCTTTTGTTGCAACAAGAGTCCCACAGTGTTACACAAGGTGATGCTAAATTAGTGGAGTTATCTTCTAACAAACAATCAGTTTTATAGAGTTCTATAGTGTTTTATTAAGCTGAACCCTGTGAGGGCCTAAAACTGACAATATTTTGACCTCTGCTGATTCATTTCTGACCATTCAGTCAATCTCTTTTGAGTGAAATTAATTGAAAATCACAAATAAATAGTGACTGTTATGATCTCTGCTCCAGTCCCTGTTTCTCTCCTTCATTCTCCCTCCTGGTCTCTCCTTCTTCCTCCTGTTCTCTCTGTATCTGTCTTCTGTTTTGATCTGTCTGTCCCTTTGGCTCCCTCTGTCTGTCATCTCTCTCCCTCTTCTCTCCCTCGTCCCTGTGTCTCTCTCTCCCTGCATCACCTGTCTGCACTCAGCTGATTACTGCAGGTGACACTCGTTGCTGTAATCAGCTCACCTGCCCTCAATCTCACCTGCTCACTATTTAAACCTCATTCCTTCACTCACTCTCTGCTGGATCATAAAGAACCACATCCCTTCAGAGACTTTGCTCCCCTTTTGGCTCCTGTTCTCCCCACTGAGCCCTGCTACCTCTCCACTGCTTCAGCCCCCATGGATTCCCTGAGTTTGCTTCCCTGTCCCTTCCCTCTTGTTTTTCCCCTGGTTTGTGAGTACTCTTTGTTTAGTGTAGCTGTTAGTGTTTGGGTTTTTTCCTTTGGATTTGATAGTTGGTTTTTTTGGTTTTGCATATTTATATTTAGCTAGATTTGGTTTCCCCCTCAATCCTGGTTCCCTTTGTATTTTCTTAGCTCTTGTTTAGTTTAAATAAAGTTCTTCCCAATATTCCTCCTGTCTCCCTGTATCTGTGTGTGCACCTGGGTTCTCTGACACCCCCAACCGGTAACAGACTCCTTTTACTGCTCATCTATGAGCTGAGGAAATTGTTAGTGTCAGAAGCTAAATATGTAAATAAAATAATTTTTGCACAGATGAAAATGACTCTTCATAGATCAGAAAAAGTTGATTTCCTAGTCTTCAGTGGACAGTAAAGAAATGATCAATATTAACACTGTATAAAGATTTAACCAGCATTTTGCTAAATATTACCATAAACCTATCATTTTCTATTACAGTGTGAAATATTCTAAAGTGAGGATGAAGTTTTACCTTGTATGTACGTGTAATTTTACACATTCTAAAGCACATTTCTGCACATCACCAGCTTCCAGGTGATGCTGCACCATCTGAACTTACTCTGGCACCAGGCAGACCAGACTCTCCAGGACGGCCGGGGTCACCGTTGGCACCCTTAGGACCACTGGCTCCAGAGGGTCCACGCTCACCGGGGGCTCCCTATGTGAAGAGAAACGCCATAAAACGGGAGTTAGTAGGTCAGTCACTTAATAGCTGACCCCAAGGATAAATGAGTTTCCCTTTTAATAGTGTAAAGGAGCTTCATTGACCAGCTGGAGATGTGAAGATTAACTCCTGACAGATTCATTTTGGTATAAATGAAAGTGTCTGCGGGAAGATAATGCTAAATGAGATTTTGGTGCTGATGATTGTGGGGCATGTAGGTCAGTGGTGCATGATGGGCTTGAGATCTGTGCTGCCATCCTGTGGCCACATAGTGGCATTACAGAATTCAGAAGAGGAAATGGGAGTGCTGAGAATTTTCAAAAAACAAATTATCTCCTTCATTAACTCATCAGCTTGGTGCTGATCCGAGTTTCATGTGAAACATGAAGAGAATTATTCTTGCTTCATCGGCCACATAATTCTAAAATCTGTAGTCTGCTTTGTGTGAGTTTACCTGATTTGAGAATTATTAAGAATTAATGGGTTGGAAAAGTGTTTATCAGCAACGTCATCAGGGACAACGAAGTCAATAAAAATGCTCAGTGAAAGCTTTTATGCCAAAATCTTGTTAACTGCCATTTTGTTTGTTTAATAATAAATAAATATAATTTTAAAAATAAATATTAAAAGCATTTAACATGTCTCTAAATCAATGTTGTACTTTCTAAATTGTAAATCTCTGTTCTAACCAGTTAGTTAAAACTTACTGTTTTCTGTTCTTCACCACATCAGCAATGCAATATATTGGGGAAAACAAATCTTTGAAGACCTTTTTCAGGTGTGAAAATCAAAATGAAATAAAACAATAATGATTTTACATGTTCATTATCTAAAATGTATGTATTTGTAAATGACTTCACCAGTTTCTAACAGGATATCTGCTGCCATTAAATGGTAACTACATCTTAGTGTAGTGTATTTTAGTGTATATTACATCCCTACATGTTGCCTGGACTAAGATCTATCAGAACTCTTCCAGGTGACTCCTTCTGGCTTTCCAGTTGTGAAATCCTTCTTTTAAATACTAATACTGGAGATTAAATACATTAAAGTCTTCCATAACTATGCTGCTGTCACTAATGCTTCTTCTTTAATAACGATTATCTACCTCATTGCCATATTGCACCTACTTTTCACTTGTATTTGCAATAGTTTGTTACTAAGCTGTGTTTTTTGTCTTATTTTCTCTCTTATTTTTATTCTTATATTACTTGCTCTAGATTTATGTATATATATTTATCTCTATTTCTTTATTATGCCATTGTTGCACTGCCTGCTCTACGTGCCTTTTTATTTGCCTGCTGGGGACAAATAAAGTTTTCTGAATCAAACACGTTTTTCACTTGACTAAGGAGCAGTTTGTGGGCAGATTATAGTTAAACTAAAAGCTTGTATCATGCAGTACAAAACCTGTCAAGTTCTTAACAGAGATTTGTCAGTTGTGATGACACTAGAGCTTTATATTTAATTGGATGTTAAGCTTTTGAGATCAAATTAAGTAAAATTTATTTGTAATTTAGTCTTGTAATTTCTAATCAACATGTCTCCTACAGTATCAGGCAGAATCGTGATTAGACAAATCAGAAATGTGATTTTTTTTTTCTCCCTCCCACTGCAACAAAAACAAACATACAGCAAACATATAAATATAAACCTGTGATTACAGACACACCAGCTGCATGGCAGATTATATTTACTTAGCTCTTTTTTTTTCTCCTAGCTTAGTATCTTTTCCTACAGCAGAAATGAAAGGAGCCTCGGTGTAACTGAACATACTCACCTTGGGACCAGCCAGACCATCTTGACCAGGGAAACCACGGTTACCAGGAGATCCCTAAACAGAAACACACAATCTCAGCTATGGCTGTAATGACAGCGATGATATCTAAGTCTCTCAACCCCACTGTGGGACTTGAGGTGATACAGAGATCTAGAAAATAACCTGATATCCACTAATTTGACGGTACTTACTCTCTCTCCAGGAGGTCCGAGTGGTCCAGCAGCACCAGGCTCACCTCGGGGTCCTCGCTTGCCTTCTTCTCCCTGTGGGCCAGGAGCTCCCTGAACACCAGCAGGTCCCTGAAAAACACATCGGTAAAAGGCCATGTTAGTGCTGAAAAAAGGAACATTTTATGCAAATATAAAAAATAAGCATGAGAAACCTTATTTGAGAACAGAGGAATATTTATTACTTTATGTTTCAAAGTTTTGTATTCTTAAATCTATGTGAAGAACATTTAGGAGCATAATTTTTACAGATTTTTTAAAAAACTTTTTGTTAAATGTAGTATTGTATCAATGTTTTAATTTAGTGAAACATCAGTAAAAACAAGGACAAGTCAACAAAACTCACAATTTCTCCTTTGGGTCCAGCCTCTCCCTTGAACCCTGGAATACCTGGGTCTCCCTAAACAGCAACAGATATTCAGACAGATAGAAAACAGAGGGAGCAGAGCAAACAGAGAGAAACATCTTGTTATTATTTGTCCAGTGCTCTTTAATTATTTGCGATATGAAATGAGCAGCAATTATCAGCCACTAACTGGGAATAAAATGAATCTACACTGTTTCCAAGCAACACAGCTACGATTAAAGGGGCTATCTTTCAGATCATGAATAATTCAGTGAATACATACGGATGTTCCTTTAGGTCCGAGAGGTCCGGTTGCTCCCTGAGGCCCAGGAGGCCCACGAGGTCCAGGGAAACCAGGAGCACCAGCGATACCAGGAGCACCCTACAGAGATAGAAAGCAGACTGGTCATATACTGATCTACCTGGGTGTAGATATGGAGGGCAGGAAGTTACCAATCATCTTATTGTAAGTGAATAACGAATGTATCAGTAAAAATATTCTTCTTTGGCTGCTGCACACAGACACAAAGATGCTGAACTAAAATTCTGCACAGTAGACACATCAGTAATAACAGTGGCTACAACTACAAAGTGCAACTAAAACTGCCTGCATTGTGCATTTAAAAAGAATTCAAGATACAGTGGAAAAATCCACATGAATTTGTTAAAGTTCATTAATCAGATACAATTACAGTGTGGAGTTCTGTATTTAAAACAACAAATTGATTAGAGATGTATGTTATGTCTACTAAAGTGGCTCTGAAACTGCTTGTGAAAAAACATCAACTTTGCTTCTACTGTACAACGTCTAAATGGAAAATATCCAGTTGGTGGATGGCAGTTTGAAATACAGACAAATTTCAGTTTTAAACTTACAGCTGATCCTTTAGCTCCAGGAATACCATCAGTACCAGGGTTTCCCTGTAAACATCAGAGGCAATAATAGTAAATACACTGCAGTAAGTGGTCCTGATTCATTAATTGTTCTGTCTTATTGGTCTAATCAACCATATCAAAATATAGTTCAGTCAAAAACAGCACTTGTCTTCATTTATTAAACAAATAGGATAAGGTTAATAGGATAAGTGGAATATATAAGAAATGTAAATAAAATAATATTCGTAATGATAAAAAGACAAATGACAACAAATTTTTTATACAGAGAAAAGGTTTGCTACAGTTTACATATAGTTTCTCTGCTAAAGTCATCTTTAAATCCTCACTTACAGAAGCTCCAGAGGGTCCAGATGATCCAGGAGTACCAGACTCTCCACGGGGTCCCTGAGCTCCCTCGGGTCCACGAGCACCAGTAGGTCCAGCTTCTCCCTGATCAGCAGCACAGAGGAAAGACGAGAAGTTAAATCAATATGTAAGTAGACTTTAAGTACATATAATAGCTGACAATCGCCTAAAATAAAACGGACACCTTCTTCAGACAAGCTACAGAAAAAATAAAATTTATGCTGTTAAATGTCCTCATCTGTTAAAAATTCTGCTGTATGTTGCCAATGGGCCTCCATGTGCTCACATATTAAGCAGATGAGACATTTACCACAATGTATATATTTGTTTTTATCACTAATCAATAATTTAATTAATTAATGCTCTCAAACATTCAACAGATCAGAGGGTTTATCTGTTTAGTCACAAAATTATCAAGTCAAAACGCACTAAGGCATTGCAAATGTGTACTCTGAGTGATGCATTTTGCTCAAAAATAAGCTTGAAATTAGTTCACAAATAATTCCAGTATTTGTAGTTGTAAATAAGCCATTGAAAACCTGTAAAATAAAAGCGCATGAGAAATTCAAATGTGTGCATGAGTAGAAAAAAAAGAGGCTATATGAATAAAATCTGAGGAAATTAAATCAGTGTTGAGTTTACTCAAAGACAGAAAAGGTAAGTGCTTTTTTGTTTTGCTTTCCGAACAAACTTAAAATTCTTGTGCAGGTTTGAAAAACTGATTTACAACTACAAACTTAAACTTTTCAAGCTCAGTCTTGCTAACCATACTTTCAGCTAAGAGAAAGCAGCTAACAAACTTTTAGACTGTAAAAACTATATGAAATGTGGTGGAGGAAGTCACGTGGTAGCATCGATAAAACAGACAGAAAGCATGAAAGAGATGCACTCACATAAAGGCAAATATAGCTGCAATGATGTGGAATCAAGAGAGTATAAACAGAGAAAGTCTTTGTTCCTGAAAAACCTTTTCCTGTTTAAAAATAGAGTATTATCTATGACTAATTATATGTAGTAATATGTATAAACTGTCTATATTGTAAATATGTAAATCACAACAATAAGAGCAGCGTAGGAGTAACTAACTTTAACATGCTAGCTCTTCCATTAATTAATAAGGTGTAATACTAATCTCAGAAGTGAGAAATTAATATTGCTCAACTAAAGAAAAAATACTGCTATTTTCTAGGAATTACAAATGAATCAGATACATTATATATTAATGTGGAAATATGTCAAGAGCCATGACATCGTTTTGTGAAGGTATATGGTGCTTGCCAATATAGCTGCTGTTGCTGGGTATGAATAATAATAATAATAATAAATTTTATTTATAAAGCGCTTTTCCAAAAGCTCAAAGACGCTGAATGATAATCTACGTGTATTAGCATTAATGTAATAGTGAATTCATTTTTTTGTAGTCTTTTGTTTATTTGCATGCCATGATGCTGATTATTTAAGTAGTAGTGAAATACTGATACTCACAGCATGAGGTAGATTCAGGCATGTTTCCCAGTGGTGTGTTGCTGTTGTTTTGAATGTGATGTAACAATATTGTCTCATTGGAAACTATAAGTACATAATTCTGAATATTAGCCTTTCCCTTGTAATAGTGGCTTCGTGGGAAACTCAGGGCTTTTGTTAGACAATATTGAGCCACACATTGATTTTTCACACACACATAACACAGAGCTTATTATTAATATTTAGTTGTTTCAACTCAGAGTAGGTGATTTATGCGAAGGCTTGCCTTATATTCTTCATAACACCATTATATCTTAAGTGCTGAGCTCCTGTTTTATACTTTCTACTGCAGCTGCACTCATTGCCAACTATAGGTTTATACCTTATGTACTGCCATCTGCTGCTAATCAATGCTTGACTGCAGAGTACAGAGTCATAAATTCTTCTTCGAAATAAATAGCTATGTGCTGCATATCTCATTTTTCTTAGCCTGTTAGGGAAAAGTAAAATACATTTCAAATATATCTGAAGAGCAAAATATATCAACTCTGCAGAGTGAGATAGACTATTCAAATGAACACTTACACTGCTTACTGTTTAGTCTGAAACACATCTCTGTGGTACATCAATGTAAAATGCATCAGAATGCTTATAATTAGTCGCATGTAGATGGACAAAATAATCAGTTTGCTATCTTCAGTGTCTCGCCAAGACGGGTTATCCCAAGCAAAGTGCAGAATATTTTGCAAATCTTCTGATTAAATCCTGGAACTCGGGTCAGTATTCTGAACCACTACCTCCTTTGGACACAAGCCAGAGATTTTACCACACTGGTGATTTGCAGCGTCATAGTGATGAATGGAATTCCTTTACTACTGCTGCAGCTTTGTAAACTTTGTCCACAAAATACAATGACATAATAGGGTTTGTAAGTGTTTTCAAAAATAGTGATGTAGTACTGTAGATGGATTTTTTATTTTTTTTTATCTTGGTAAGCCTATTGCCAGTTTTTTATTGGCTCTGAAACTAGAGTGAAAACTGGGACAAAAGGCGGAATATCTGCCAGTTTTTGTTTTTTTTTGTTATTTTATTTCAGGGGAAAAATATTCACTGTCAGCGACGGCTAGAGCTTAGAAAAATCTGTCCCACTTACATTACTTGATGTCAAGTGCACAGTTTATTTAGTCGAGGTTCAGATAACTGTGTTGTTTCTGTCTTGGTAGGTTTTTATTGTGTTAGTCTTGGGTCCTTTTAACTGTGCAAAGCTGTGCTTGTAAGGCGCCAGTGGAAAAAAATAAGAGGTTGCATTTCATGAACACTCAGGGAGTTAACAGTCAGGTCTGATCCAAACTCAAAGTGAAAAGCTTCCTGAAGCTGCAGCAGAAAAGCGTAGTATGAGATTTTTAACGTCTCACACCATGGGATGTCTTTGGTATACTATAAAGTCACATAAAAACACACACTCACACAGAGGAATTCTATACTGTGCTTGAATGTGACTTCACAACATGTATAAACACACATTTTCCCATCGTGAACCTACATTGCCTTGACTTTTTCATGGGACACTCCTGGATTTTGTAAAGAGATACTCCATTTGTAATCCCTATAAGATTTCGCAGACAATCAGGGGACTTGAAGAAGAAAGCAAACCACCAGCACAGGACCCTCGAGCACAGAGTCGAGCCTGTCTGCCATACAGGAGGAATAAATCAGATGCAAAGCAGCAAGGGGAAAAGAAGAAGAAGAAAGACAGTAAGGAAGGAGAATAACACTTTCAAACTCCCCTCCTCACTATTTTTCCACACAGATGGGAGCTCAAAGCACTTTTCAATGCAGGGCAGATTTCTCCAATTTCACTGAAACATCTTGTCCCTGCAAAAATCCTCCCTGAGCTGGGTGCTGCCGTTTTCTGAGATATGAACTTTGTGATTTGATTGAAGAAAACCTTATTCCAACTACATACAAATGGTGATTCTATTTTTGTAAAGAGAAAATCCAAAATAACTGACTGGAAGTTTATCTCTGCTGGCTAATTTTCTCATACAAAGAAAGATAAAGAGACATAGAAAAGTCACAACAAAGATGAAAATGAAGAAGGGGTCCAGGGACTATTTAGGTGAACTTTTGACTCACCTTTGCACCAGGAGAGCCGGGGAAGCCTGGAGCTCCAGAGGGACCAATGGGGCCCTACATTGAAGAAAACACAGTCTGTCAGCTCAACTATTAATCACTGACACATCCAGGTGTGGAGGTTCAGACACTAATATCATACTGAAGAGGGGTGTGTGTAGAGAGGGTGAGATTTGAATGCAAATAATGACAATAAAAATAAGATGAAAGTGAATTACATAATATTTAAATGTCCACTTACTGGGGGACCAGCAGGGCCGGGCAAACCGTCATTTCCACGTGCTCCCTGAACAGAGTGAGCAATACATTATGAGCAAAGACTGAACGACAATAGAGAAATCAGCAAACCGTACAGGGACATAATAAATAAAACACAAAATATTATGCAGTCATTGTCCTAATTGCCCTGTTTGGTGCATTTAAGGCAACACCTATCAATAAATAGCATGGTAGCTTATTCTTAAATAGATACTCAAAAGAAAGGGTCACCATCCAAACCATCTGTTATGGATTACATGTTAAATTTGTGTCCAATAACGGTATTTAGAGTGAAAGGTGGAACCTACAGCAGCTCCACTGGGTCCAGGACGTCCTCTCTCCTACGTGTATTAGCATTAATGTAATAGTGAATTCATTTTTTTGTAGTCTTTTGTTTATTTGCATGCCATGATGCTGATTATTTAAGTAGTAGTGAAATACTGATACTCACAGCATGAGGTAGATTCAGGCATGTTTCCCAGTGGTGTGTTGCTGTTGTTTTGAATGTGATGTAACAATATTGTCTCATTGGAAACTATAAGTACATAATTCTGAATATTAGCCTTTCCCTTGTAATAGTGGCTTCGTGGGAAACTCAGGGCTTTTGTTAGACAATATTGAGCCACACATTGATTTTTCACACACACATAACACAGAGCTTATTATTAATATTTAGTTGTTTCAACTCAGAGTAGGTGATTTATGCGAAGGCTTGCCTTATATTCTTCATAACACCATTATATCTTAAGTGCTGAGCTCCTGTTTTATACTTTCTACTGCAGCTGCACTCATTGCCAACTATAGGTTTATACCTTATGTACTGCCATCTGCTGCTAATCAATGCTTGACTGCAGAGTACAGAGTCATAAATTCTTCTTCGAAATAAATAGCTATGTGCTGCATATCTCATTTTTCTTAGCCTGTTAGGGAAAAGTAAAATACATTTCAAATATATCTGAAGAGCAAAATATATCAACTCTGCAGAGTGAGATAGACTATTCAAATGAACACTTACACTGCTTACTGTTTAGTCTGAAACACATCTCTGTGGTACATCAATGTAAAATGCATCAGAATGCTTATAATTAGTCGCATGTAGATGGACAAAATAATCAGTTTGCTATCTTCAGTGTCTCGCCAAGACGGGTTATCCCAAGCAAAGTGCAGAATATTTTGCAAATCTTCTGATTAAATCCTGGAACTCGGGTCAGTATTCTGAACCACTACCTCCTTTGGACACAAGCCAGAGATTTTACCACACTGGTGATTTGCAGCGTCATAGTGATGAATGGAATTCCTTTACTACTGCTGCAGCTTTGTAAACTTTGTCCACAAAATACAATGACATAATAGGGTTTGTAAGTGTTTTCAAAAATAGTGATGTAGTACTGTAGATGGATTTTTTATTTTTTTTTATCTTGGTAAGCCTATTGCCAGTTTTTTATTGGCTCTGAAACTAGAGTGAAAACTGGGACAAAAGGCGGAATATCTGCCAGTTTTTGTTTTTTTTTGTTATTTTATTTCAGGGGAAAAATATTCACTGTCAGCGACGGCTAGAGCTTAGAAAAATCTGTCCCACTTACATTACTTGATGTCAAGTGCACAGTTTATTTAGTCGAGGTTCAGATAACTGTGTTGTTTCTGTCTTGGTAGGTTTTTATTGTGTTAGTCTTGGGTCCTTTTAACTGTGCAAAGCTGTGCTTGTAAGGCGCCAGTGGAAAAAAATAAGAGGTTGCATTTCATGAACACTCAGGGAGTTAACAGTCAGGTCTGATCCAAACTCAAAGTGAAAAGCTTCCTGAAGCTGCAGCAGAAAAGCGTAGTATGAGATTTTTAACGTCTCACACCATGGGATGTCTTTGGTATACTATAAAGTCACATAAAAACACACACTCACACAGAGGAATTCTATACTGTGCTTGAATGTGACTTCACAACATGTATAAACACACATTTTCCCATCGTGAACCTACATTGCCTTGACTTTTTCATGGGACACTCCTGGATTTTGTAAAGAGATACTCCATTTGTAATCCCTATAAGATTTCGCAGACAATCAGGGGACTTGAAGAAGAAAGCAAACCACCAGCACAGGACCCTCGAGCACAGAGTCGAGCCTGTCTGCCATACAGGAGGAATAAATCAGATGCAAAGCAGCAAGGGGAAAAGAAGAAGAAGAAAGACAGTAAGGAAGGAGAATAACACTTTCAAACTCCCCTCCTCACTATTTTTCCACACAGATGGGAGCTCAAAGCACTTTTCAATGCAGGGCAGATTTCTCCAATTTCACTGAAACATCTTGTCCCTGCAAAAATCCTCCCTGAGCTGGGTGCTGCCGTTTTCTGAGATATGAACTTTGTGATTTGATTGAAGAAAACCTTATTCCAACTACATACAAATGGTGATTCTATTTTTGTAAAGAGAAAATCCAAAATAACTGACTGGAAGTTTATCTCTGCTGGCTAATTTTCTCATACAAAGAAAGATAAAGAGACATAGAAAAGTCACAACAAAGATGAAAATGAAGAAGGGGTCCAGGGACTATTTAGGTGAACTTTTGACTCACCTTTGCACCAGGAGAGCCGGGGAAGCCTGGAGCTCCAGAGGGACCAATGGGGCCCTACATTGAAGAAAACACAGTCTGTCAGCTCAACTATTAATCACTGACACATCCAGGTGTGGAGGTTCAGACACTAATATCATACTGAAGAGGGGTGTGTGTAGAGAGGGTGAGATTTGAATGCAAATAATGACAATAAAAATAAGATGAAAGTGAATTACATAATATTTAAATGTCCACTTACTGGGGGACCAGCAGGGCCGGGCAAACCGTCATTTCCACGTGCTCCCTGAACAGAGTGAGCAATACATTATGAGCAAAGACTGAACGACAATAGAGAAATCAGCAAACCGTACAGGGACATAATAAATAAAACACAAAATATTATGCAGTCATTGTCCTAATTGCCCTGTTTGGTGCATTTAAGGCAACACCTATCAATAAATAGCATGGTAGCTTATTCTTAAATAGATACTCAAAAGAAAGGGTCACCATCCAAACCATCTGTTATGGATTACATGTTAAATTTGTGTCCAATAACGGTATTTAGAGTGAAAGGTGGAACCTACAGCAGCTCCACTGGGTCCAGGACGTCCTCTCTCACCAGGCAGACCGCGAGGTCCCTGCAGGCAAGAGAGAGGAGAAGGAGCTCTTAACATTGATTTGCCATTATCATTGAGACTTGATAGTACGACTCTTTATCTTGTCTTGTTGTTGTGATGTCCACCAATACACACCATTGGTCCAGGAGCGCCGTTCTCTCCAGGAGCACCAGCCTCGCCCTAAAAAGAAGGAAGATTCAGTTGTGGAGGCAAAATTAAAGAAAGACAGGTCATTTGTATCCCCAAATGCTACTCTATCTGGCAATTCTGTAGACTTTATTGGGTGGATTACCCAAGAATTGTTGTATCTAGGCACTTTAAAAGTATGTCAGTGACTTATCTTCTGCCACATCTGGTATTGCATTTTGCCATACTTTGTCTCTTTTTACTTGGGTTACAGTCAAAACAGAAACGCTTACCAACATAAACTGTAGTGGAGTGTATTAAAGAGCCACAAAACCTGTGTGCAAAATCCTACCTTAGCACCAACAGCTCCAGTCTCTCCCTTTGCACCATCAAGACCTGGATAACCCTGAAAGAGAGAGGAGGCAGAAAGGAAAGTTTAGAATCCAAAAAAAAAAATAAGAATATCCACCTAAATGGGATGGAAATCATTTAGATAAACAAACTGACTCTGTGTCCCTTGATGCCGGGCAGACCGGGAGTTCCTGGGAATCCACGAGCTCCCTAAGAGACAGGAAGAGAAAAGATGTCAATATAAAGCAGTGAAAGAGGAGATGAAGCTAGAAGAACAAAGACTCAAAGTCACCGGGACGTATTCCCTCGATAAATATTCCTCTTTGACAAATAAAAGAAACTGTTTTCTAATTTCATAAGTTTACTCTGTTCAGGGCGGTTAGTTCTCCCATGGAAATTGACCTTCAAACCACACACTGTTGTGATTATTGACTCTAGAGGACTGATTTATAGCTTCATTCTTCATCTAAAACTGGTGGTATTATTATATTTTAAACAATTTCTTGATCTGGCTGCCCTTTTCAAGATTTCATTATGAGCTCAGTCTGTGCACTGATCCTTCATCAGCTACAAAAAGCAGGTGGTACAGCTTATATATCTATATAAAGTGAACAAAAAAAAGTCAAACACATTTTTTGTTTCATTTACAGCTGGTATATTTATGAATTGCCATTTTTTTTTTCAATCATTGAAATAGTTTACAGGCAATTTTTCTCATTTTCATTTAAACTGTGCTGTCTTCCAGTGCACACATGTGCAGTTTTTTGTATTTTTATTTACATTTTTGTGACATATATAGTAAAATACTAAAACTGCAATCTGACTTAAATTAATGATTGCAGTTTGAAAGCAACTGGGAATTTTTTGGTTTGTTCAATAGCAAAAAACATGTCTGTTTTTACATTAGTAGTATAATTTTTGTTTGAACATCAGGGACGCAAAGCAAAAACCTTACAGGATATAGAGTGAGGTTCCTGTTAAGCAAATTAAGTCAGTATTTATATACAGTGAGAATGAAAGAATCAGCAGCTTACCTGAGGTCCAGAAGGTCCACGCTCACCTGACTTGCCAGGTTTGCCAGCCTCACCCTAAAACAGAGACAGAGAAGGACAATTATGAAATGAACAGGCAAATTAATATAACATTTTACAAGCTTTCCTATCCTAATGTGGAAAAAAAGAAAGAAAAAACTATGTACTTGTTGTAGTTTAATGCAAATGCTGTTAGTGAGCACTCCCAGTGGCCACATTGTGTCATATCATGTCTGCTGCCATCATGTGGATAAAAGTCTGAATTACATATTGAAGCCTACAATCTGTAAATAAGCAATAAAACAGTCAATCTTTTTCATTACAGTAGAAAAAAGCAATATAAATTCTTTTAACGTGCTGTTCTACATCATTTATAAGCAAAGACTCACCTCCTCACCTACATGAAATACATCTAAAATCCTTAAAATCCTTCTAATAGCACATCATGAACTGTGCATTTAGTCACAATAATAAACTACAAAAGACACTGTGGTGCTTTAGCAGGTAGCTGCTGTCTGACTGCAATGCAACGTGTAATAAACTATAACTGCAGATTGACACGCAACATGTAGTATAATGATTTTGCCAAAGGTTTAAATGTGCAGAGAAGATGTCCCTACATGCAGAAAAGTTCCACAGACAGTAAAATATAAAATAAGTTTGCCGCTTCTCTCCTGGATTTAATTCCTGCATTTTCTATGGCTGTACAGCAGTAACAGTATAAAACTGAAATGCAGACACAGAACATGCAGTTTTGCAAGACAAGCAAGATGCTGACGATGACAACTTTCAGAGCTATGGATCCAAAATGATCCAGCAGTAAGTTAGGATGAACTGAGTAGAGATTGCAAGAGCCTATAACGCACAAAAGAGAAAAATATAATTTAAACTAAGACTTTTTAAAATTCATCTTAAAATAAAGAAATATTAAAAACAATCAAGTATTGTGAGGATACAAGTAGTATTTGTATGTTTATATAAATATTGTGGCAGAGGGAAGATTAAAAAAAGAACACAAATCCAAAGTTTGTGTATTTATTTCAGAAGATAAACCTCAGAGTAGAAGCTTCTTTATTTAAGAGAACTCAGATGGGAAATGTATCATAACTTGGCCCTAATAATTCTGACAGTGACAGTATTTTTGTAGGTGAAGTCACTGAAGGTTACTAGAAATGTTTGAGACCGTCTTTGTTGTTTCACATAAAGTCAAGTTCACTATGAGATGCTGTAACTCTAATGACCAAAGGCCCTGAAAATATGCAAGAAGAGAACAATAACTAAACTCATCATGCATCAACCTTTTCAGAGTTTAAGCTTATAAAATATGCATTTACTGTTTTAATGAGCTACACTTACATCATCTCCAGGTTTTCCAGGAGGTCCAGAGGGGCCACGGGGACCCATGGGGCCCTGTTAGGAACAGAAAAAACAAGCAAAGCTGAGACACAGTCTCATTCACAACCAACAGAGGGCAACGTTACACAGTCATTGTGACAACTTAGGCTCTCTTTTTAACTTTACAATCAGCCCAGACAGAAAACAAAGAGAAACCACAGACACACATCAACATATGATTTTAATTATCCTTTGAACTGTTTACGTAACTTTGACAGTCAACGACACAAGCTGTCATTAATCATGTTAACTGATACACCAATTAAAAAAACAGCTAGGTTTCAGGTTAATCAAAAATTAGTTTATTGATGTTATTGTTCTGATCTGAAAGACTCTGATAATCAAGGTGGGCTGCTCTTTCAAAAAAAATTGAACGAAACATTCCTAAACAATAACAGGATTACAGTTTGTCATTAGAGCATATTTCAATGAGAAGAGCTCCAAGTCAGCAGGATTTATGGAAAAATTTGCTTAAAAAATGTGATGCAAATTCTTCAGTATTCTTGCCCCAAATTGAAGATTATGTCTGCCATTTTTTAAAAATACATTTCTCACTTCATTTCTGCTTCCACATCTGTTTGTCCTGCTATTGTTTTCTATCCTAATGATCTTTCTCTCAAAATCAATATATTTTCCCCTCTATGATCTATGATCTTTCCATCATTTTGTTAATTAAAAACACCTTAATGAAAATGTTCTGTTCATTGGCAACTCTGACTCATTTTGATCTCAAAAGGCAAAACTATCTCTGGACTTCACACTTGGCCAATACTGTGACCCTGCTCCAACTGTCAAGTTATTTTCTTTGAGGGAAGCTTGATTTTAATCACACATAATGATGTGCTGGCACATTTTTAAAAGAGAGGGCATCTCAGAGACATTCTGTCTGCTTATCTGAACTCCACATGAGCAGATTAACACAGCAGTGGGGAGACCTCGCTTTGTCTACCTGCTGAGGGAACGGGGAGGACGGGGAAGGGCGGGTAGATTGATTTTGGGAAGCTTGGGGAAGGGTGAGGGCTTGGGCAATGACGAGAGAACAGAGGATTGTAAGAACAGAGAATAAGGGAAGGGATCAAATCTTCTCTGAGCTATTAGAGGGTGAGAAACCATCTGAGGATGAATATAAAGGATCAGCAGAGGTACAACAAACACTGGAGGCTGTCAGTGAATAGATGGGTAAAAGATGAAAGAAAACTTTTGAAAATCACAAATATACCAGACGGCCAGTTCAGCACCCTGCTTCTAGCATTAGGTGCCAAGTTTCAGCCCCAGAGTTTGACATTGAGAAACAGCCACTCTAAAGACTCCCTGAAGAAGGTTGCTAAAGTTGAAATATAACAACTGGCTGCTCACATGATAAATGTGTCGACGATAGTGGTTGGCAATAAAGCTCATTAAGCATTAACAGAAATGTAAACTAGATACAAGACCTTAGCAGTGGCTATATTCTCCACATTGATACTTTACAATGAGTTAAATATGATTAAAGAGTCTCATTTAAGTCAGTTTGGCATTTTTTATGCCAATTATTTATAACTATGCTGTCTCACTTGCACACTTTACACTGTCTAAACTATATCTGATTTATCTGATTCGCTTTTTGTCTGTTGAAGGTATTTCATTGCTAGTGACATTTTCTTAAACAATGTCAATTCTTTGAAAAATCCAGCAGCTATGAGAAAATAGCAGTTTGAAACAGACATAAAGAACAGAGGCTTATAGGAGACTTGAGGGGAGGTAAAAGAACTGTGACAGAGACTATGGAGCGTGTATTAAACCATGCAGTATCAGCCATGTGAAGGGGCCCCACACTGGGGGATACTTACAGATTGTCCGGGCTCTCCAGCCTCTCCTGGGTTGCCTTGGAAACCTTGTGGGCCCTGAGATGGAGAGAGAAGATAGAGAATGTCTAAGGAGAGTAAAACTTTTTTACACTGTGGTAAAAAGGAGGCCAACTGAATAAAATCTTACAAGAGATGAAATGTTTAGTTGACTGACAGAAAACTGATCACCTATTCCAATAACCAACTTTAAAAATGTGAAATAGCTGTTGAAAGCAGTTATGCTCCGTTTTCAGCTTTCGACATGAACAGTTTCTAGTAATCCTTAGATTCTCTGATAGTAAGCTGTATATATTTGGGTTTTGTGCTGTTAGTCGATAAAACAAGTGATCTGAGTATGAGAAGTTGGGCTTTGGGATATGATGACAGGCCTTTTGTGCTATTTCCTGATATTTTAGAAACCAAACAGTTAATCAAATAATCAAAGAAATTATAATTACATCTATCGATCCATCCATTATTTATACACCACTTTTTTCTATAATATATACAGTCTAGACATTGTTAATGTGGTAAATGACTATTCTAGCTGGAAATGGCTGCATAGAGGTAAAGAGGAACATTTCCAGCAACCATCACTCCTGTGTTCTAATGCTACATTGTGTTAGCTAATGGTGTTGAAAGGCTAACTGATGATTAGAAAACCCTTATGCAGTTATGTTAGCACATGAATAAAAGTGTGAGTTTTCATGGAAAACATGAAATTGCCTATCTATCTATCTATCTATCTATCTATCTATCTATCTATCTATCTATCTATCTATCTATCTATCTATCTATCTATCTATCTATCTATCTATCTATCTATCTATCTATCTATCTATCTATCTATCTATCTATCTATCTATCTAGGGACTACACTGACTGTATAATAAGCTACTGCCGTTCAAAATTACACAACTTCTTTGCACAAATGTGGTAAATGTAGGCAGTATGGGAGGTAAATTGTCAGGTGTTCTACAGTGTGTCTGGGTTGTGGCACAGGAAAAAGCCCTGAAGCCTTCCGGAAAACAGCAGACGCTCGCAGTTAAAAGAGAGCAGAGTATAAACATTTATCTGTGACTGCCTGCTTTCCTTCTTGAAGTTTTGCAAAGTCAGTGGTCATTTTAGGGTTAATACTGTAATTAAATATGCTAGATGAAGTAGACAATGTCGCACATGTACACAGCATCAAGGATGTTACAATTAAGAGATTTAGCCGCGAGTATCCTGTCTGTGGCCAAACACAGGAACTCGTCTACAGGTGCGCCAGGCTTGTGTGTTCTTTTGGCAGTGCAGGAGGTACTTACAGGTGATCCGGTGGGGCCAGGTGGTCCTCTGGGTCCCATAGGGCCCTAGGGAGAAGAAAACAGACCAAACGCACAACATCAGGATAATGAATGATTATCCCATCCTTTACCAATCCACACTCCACAAACAAATAAATCACACTCGAGCACAAAAATACTTTAACATTTTACAGTTCTGTGTAAGTGTGTTAAAGAGAAAACCTGCACTTTCATCCACTTGAGTTTAGTCCGAAACTATAAAAACATATCACCTGCTTTGCCCCAAAGCTACGTAATACTCAACAGCTCTACTTGTCAAAACCATAAATCATTTGAAATTCCTCAGTGGCATTTAGATTTTCTCTTCCTTTCTATCCCTCTTTTGCCTTCTTCCCCCCCACCCTTCATATTTGCTCAGCTATTTCTCCCACCTGCTGTGTGTTTCTATAGTTCAAATGTCATCAGGTGTAGTGTTGTTCTCTTAAGAGGGAACATTCAACTCTACATGACTTCCTACACTATGAGACAAAAGCAAAATAATGCTGAGCTCTTTTTTTTTTTTTTTTAGAGAATTTTTTCATTAAAAATATGTGACTTTTTGGACATTAACTCAAAAGGTGAGGGTTGTTCAAGTGCAGTCTCTCTGATGGAATCTTAATCTTCTCTTTGAGAGCCTCTGGCTGAGTTATGTGCCAAAGTAATTTCTACTTCAACTTCATGCATCAACGATCAACGAGAGGAAATCATATTTTGTGGAAGTGATGAGCCACATCCCTATTCCCTTCTTCCTGACACACACACAGATGCAAAGAAAAGCAGCTATTTAAGGAAAGATGGGCTGCAGGGAGTTGTCAATAAAGTTTCCAAGACTCTTCTTCAAAAAGAAATGTCCTCGATTCGGCTTATTTGCGACAGCTGTTTTCCTGGATAAAAAACATATTCCTTTCAGCAGTCTCACTTATACAAACCTTCATTCAGAAAAAAACAGGGATCGCAGCCAAAGAAAATGTCGCAGCATGGCACAGTGGTCCTCAGAATCGAATGAAAGTCGCCTTTCAGTGGGGGTGGGATGCCTTCGCCACAGTGGGTAGAAACTTATCAATGGGGCTCTATATCTTCTGAGCATTCGAATGTGTGTTTGAGGGACGTGGATATGTGTGAGTGCATATATTTCAGTAAGAGAGCTGTTTGGTATGTAGGTGCAGGATATAAGTTGGGGCACAAAGTATATAAGGGGTGATACGCTTGACTTGTGCTTTAACATCAGTCCGGTTTGTTCTTTCACTGCTCTCTCCCCCAGCAGACTGGCAACTGCCAAAGTAAACGTGGTCTGGCTTCAAAAGGGCCCAGTATTGTGGTGAGCTCTCAGACAGACATGTGGTAGGACAGTCAGTAGGAGACTGATTCTAAGTGTGGGGATCTGATCGACTCCAGTCGCCCCCTCCTCTCTCTTCTCCTGGCATCTCAAACCTCTGGTGGGGCTGAGAAGCTGCCAAGCTGCTCTGTGGCTCTCTGAACCAAAATAGCTCCCAGAGCGCTCTCCACTCCATCGCAGGAAGGCTTCCATGCCAGGCAAGCCGTGGCAGCAGCGGTTTTTCATGAGCTTGAAATATAATGACGATCAATGGCTGTTTCCTCAGTTTATAAAATTACTGCTCTGTACTCCTTGTGAGGTGTTTATTTTCCATCAAGCCTGAGAGTGCTGCAGTGTCGTTCCTCCAGCACTGGGGGAAGTGCACACTTGTATCTCCTAATTTTATCCCAAAACCCTTAATGGAAAACGAAGGCGAAAATACACAGCTGATACTATGTATTACTGGGACTGTGTCTTGAATCAGGTAACTTCATTGCTTCTTGCAGTCCTCGAAGAGTTTCAATCCTACATCGATATCTAATTCCTGATTAGGACTGATGTTAATGTTTTCAGCTCATAACTTTCATGTAGTGAAATTGCTGAAGTCCGTCCAGAATAGTTAAAGTTCAAGATCAGCTACCAAAAATGCCTCTGCAGAGATGTAGAGCAGATGCTGTCTGATGCAGATCTTTAACCCAGGTCTACAGATGGAAGAAGTCTTTCAGCCTCTCTGTGCTCTTTTCCTTGTTTCCAAAACTGTAGCAGATGGAATTTGGCTGACTGCAAAAAGAACACAGGGGTGGCAGCAGCTCTCATCATCACTTGCTCACCATTGGTCCTTGCATCACGCCCATTTGTGCGCCGCCAGACTTCTCGTCGAAACCACCAGCCATCTGAGCAGCAAAGTTCTGCAAAAGGCAAAAGACACAACATCATTAGCACTTATATGATAAAGAAGGGTTGTCTTCTGTACTTTTGTAACATTTTAGTGAAATTAAGGCTTTGAGGTCATCTGCTGAACTGTCAAAGAAACTCTCCCACTGACTGCTGGGTAAAGCATTTAGTTGGAGTCGACCGAAAAATGGACGACAGGCCAATAAAAATTTCAAATTGCAAACCGAGCTTTGGCTGTTGCAAAATGTAAGAATTTATCTTGGAAGGCAAATGTGGTGTCATTGAATTGTAGAGTTTGGAGGATGCTGTGTCACTTTGGCAGGAGAGACAGTCCGCTTTTAAGCGATTGTCTGCAGCAGAGCTTATTATGCGAATCCTGATGCAGACGGAGGAGAGACAGAGGGCATGTGAACACTTTTGACAAAGACTACGTGCCCCCCACACAGAAAAAGCTCCTTCCCTTCCCCTCCCACACCACCTCTTGCCTTTCCACCTCCCCTCCCTCCCCTCAACCCACCTCCTCCCTTCTTTTTCCCTCCAAAGAATGAGAGGCATTCGATCTATTCTTTCTCTCTGCATCCACTCACTGTTGTCTTTCTGCCTGCTTCCAAAAGCCAGAAATTTCCCACATCTTTTGTGCCGTGGAATTCTTTCTTTGCTCCATTTCACCCCTCCTTCTGATTCCTCCAACCAGTCAAAGTGAGCCCATTCTTGGTCTTGCATCAACGTTCAACCTGTCAGCTCAGACGACTGCAGTGAATGGTCTCCCACCACCCCTGCTAGTCGTGAGATACTTACTCCACCAAGGCCAGGGGGTCCATTAGGTCCTGGAGGTCCAGGGGGTCCAGGGTTTCCAGGGGTGCCAGGCTCACCATCTCTGCCGCGGGGACCAGGACTTCCCTGGAAAAGACACATGAAATTAAAATCAATTTAAAAATCTATTTAAAAAAAAAAAAAAAAAAAAAAGACAAGCCCATGGTCTAAGACTGGCTCATAATGAGTACATGTCCTTTGAAATGATTAATAGCAAATATTCAATTATAGGGTGCAATTAACAATTATTTTCATTATTCACAATCCTTCAGATAATTTTCTTTATTTTATTCATCTTTTGGTTTAGAAAAAGTCACAAATGTCTTTTTTGTCCAATCAACAATTTAAAACCTAAAATATATTCAAATTGAGAAGTTAATCAAAGAAAATTTGTGTTGATAAGCTGGTATTTTTGCATCTGCATTGTGCTGAATAGCTACTTTGGATAATCTATTTTGTTGTGCCTTCATTGCTATATTTGCTATAAATACCTTACTACAACAGTTTCCTAAGTATATATGTAAGTGCAGAAAATACGGCTGAACATTTATTAATTATAGGCCTGCTGTATGTGCCAGTAATTGAGCATAGGAGCACTTTCCTGACCGAAGTCTACAGCTCAGTTGAGCTTTCTCCAAATTGTACTGACAGTTTACATGAGAGAACTTGACCACACCTCACCTGATGCTATCAAAATATTATCCTATACAACCGATGTATGTCCTTTTGAACTGAAAAACATCTAAAAGTTTTTTTAAAAGTGTAAAGAATACTCACACTGTGGCCAAATGCACTATTCAAACCAAACTATATAATTTTGTTTTACAGGTTTTAGTGTATGCAGATGATTTATCAGGCCAAATCAGGCTACCAGACATACCTCTGAGCATGTAGTGACAAACTACCCTGCAAGGGAATCCCAAAGAAAGAATGTGCTCAACACCTATAATGCTGCTTAACTTCTGCTAGCCAAAACTCAGTCCACCTTGTGCTTAAATCTACATAAACAAGCTGACTACACGACATAAACTCCTCGCCTGCAGCCATTATCACATCCAAGTGTTGTTACATTAATGAGATGATCAAAGGCGATGCTTATTTCCCACACAGACTGACTGTGAGGCCCCTGAGAGAAGCCGAGGTTTACATTATGGGTCTCCGACAGCCTCACATGTGTTAAACAACCCAGACCACACAGCCTAATGGAAATGACACATGACTAGTTAGACTGAGTTGCTCAATGAAAGGCCACCATTCTGCAAACCTGCAAGCTATAACAAATCCCCCCTTAAACTCACCCTGGTAGACCTAAAGCTACTGGATTCAATAGGACATACTGTACGTCTTAAGGGAGGGTCTAGTTCTTTTAAGCGACAGGGTGAGAAAATCCAAAGTTTTGTGGGGGGGTTGTTTTTTTTTTTTTTTACTTTAACATGTCAAACCGACCTTCTCTCCTTTGTCTCCTCTTGCTCCACGGGGTCCTTGCTCTCCTGGTGGGCCCTGGGTGAACAGGAGATGGGGAAGCAGTCAGTACCTTCAGGTGTTATCTGAGCTCATGTGAGCTGAGGAAACAGCTGTAGCTTTTGTAACTCCGCTACTGTTATGTGAGATTGCTTTCCATTCCCAGAAAGTGGAAGTTAAATTTAGTCCCTGTATGATTACTCAAACTCTTTCTATTGTGACGTGAGAATGAACAGTGCAAACTCTCAACACACTGCAAGCTATAAAAGCCCTGTAAGAGAAGCAATTAAGGTAAAATGCAGAAATAGGTGAATACCATTGGGCCAGCTGGTCCTCTTGGTCCTACAACCTGGTTAAGCACAAGGAAAGAAAACAAACAATGTCAATTATCTTGCATAGAACACTATCTTTAATCTCGAGGCCCTCTACTAATGCTGACATGTACCAGATGTATTTGCACACGAGAGGTTTAGGGAAACATTATCTCGCTCCCATCAGAGCAGACTTGTTAATTGCTAATCTCTTCGGGCGAAGCATTATAAGAAACATACAATAAACAATGCCTTCTTATTTCCTGCCATGAACTTGTATTCCCTCGAAGGGGTAAAGCATTTCCAGGTGCAGCAGCAGCAGGGAGTTAACTCCTTCTCTCTCTTTAACCCTCAGCCTCTCCAATGGCCTGTGAGGATCTTTATGGAGGATTGTATGGAGTCCTTATTGTGCTTGGCTGTCTTCCTGACCAGGTGGGTTAACAGGTCTCCCTCCTCTCTCTCGCTTTCTTAGTCCTTCTTCTCTTTTAAAAGCTTCAGTTGTTTCATAATACAAACTAAAACTTCCTACACACATCCCCAGCCAAGGATGATATGCTACAGAAACAACAGTGGTGGAATGTAACTCAGAACATTAACTCAAGGACTGTACACTAGAACAGATTTGAGGTACTTGTACTTGACTTCAATATTTCCATTCTGTGCACCTGTGCTTTTTAATGCACTACATTCCAGAGGGAAATATGCTTTCTCCTTTAGACCATTTGATATTTGAAAGCTTGTTAGTGTCCCTTCAAATTAAGATTTTACAAACAGAACCATATGATTAAACATTATAAAAATTATTTTGCATATGATTGCATATGACAAACTGGACAGATTGGACCTCCCAACAGTACATAATGTAATTAAATGAGCAGAGAAATGCTAATTACACATTACTGCATCAGTAATAATTTTATAATAATACGTGTAACACTCAGAATGGCCAGTTTTGTGTTTCTCAAGTAACATTTTCAGTGCAGGATTTTTACTTGAATACTTCTTCCTCCAGAGGCTATCAGTAAAAATGGTAAGGGATTCATGTGTGGCTGAAAAAGATCTCTGACCCCTAATTAATTGAACTAACTACAGTAAACTAACAAGCTTTTCCTTGTGAAAATAACAGTAAGTTGTATTTCAAGTGCTGTGTGGTGTCTACTTACATCTGTAATGTCTCCGGGTTCGCCCTTCTGACCCTGATAAAGGAAAAATAGAGCATAAAAACAGCAATTAAAACGAGGACTAAGAAAACATTTTTATATTCCCTGTCTTTGCTCAACCATATTTTGAACAGCTGCCCCTAAGACACCATTTTTGATGGAAAATTTGCAGTTTTATGAGGAAACTGGTCACATTATAAAGCTTCCCCTGCAGTACCACTGGGCACACAAATATGAGAAGCAGTGTGAACAGGAAATAACTATCATCCATCTGGCAAAACTCTTCAAAGTCTCATCTAAAACCATAGACTGCAGGGCCCTACTGCAGCCCTGAGAAGAGTCTGGCAGTGATACAGTTGTAATTGCTGGGGAGTTTGATTTGCACACACACACATACTCAGACAGATATACTCAGGGAATGTCTCACCTTAGCTCCAGGTACTCCTGTTTTGTGTTCAACCAGGGTAAAAGGGGAAAACAGATCACAGTTAGTGGACAGATTGCACAGAAACAATGCATGTTGGTTATACAGTATTTCCCAGAAGTCAAGAATGTCTGTCTGTGCTGGGAGCCAATTGTTCTCTCCTAAATTCAGCTACCCTGCAGACCACCACCAAATCATCTTTTTGGTAGACAGAAAGCCCATTAGGATTGACAAAGTGTTGGTTGACTCGCCATCTCACAGTAAGAGCTCAGAGGAAAAGCATAGCAGCTGCAGGTAAAAGGGAATGGCAGAAAGCAAAGAAATTGGAACTGCAAAGTACATATTTCTATTGAAACACTAAATCTTATGTGTTGCAGGCCAGGACTTTCAAAAAGTATTTTAAGCTTATTATTTCTCTTCTGCAACTTAAACTTTAGCAATGTTAAAGTAGCAATGTTGCAGTTTTAAGGCATTTTTAAGTAGGGCTGGGATATAGTATGACTGTGTATATTATTAGTCATCCAGGTTGTGTTTGAGTCTGGATGACGGCAGCAAAATAATCCTTTTTAACACTGTCTTTAACAAAACACATTATTTTTCGTTTAACAGAAGAAGCCACACTTCTCAAATGTTAAATGTTGTCTATATACAATTTCTTGTACAAAGACTTTATCCCCATAAAACAGTACAGAATTGGGAAAATCTAATTTAAATCAAGAACTATCAAAAATAACATTACAAATCTAACAGGTGTGCCATCGAATTATGGTACTTGGTGGTGTATGTCAGGCAGTACAAAGAAGTATCGAGTTTTGATAGTCAGCCCTGTTACTATGCAACGGATCATTTTAAATTGTTCTATATGTGATTCATACTTCTTACTAAGCACTTCATTTTGCTTTGAAATGAAAGATAAGTACATTATAAAGCATTTTAATCCATAGGCATGCATTGCAAACAGTGACACTTCTGATTTCGTCAATGCTCCTCAATTGACTTTATATATATTTCCAAAGCTGGACCAACAGTGATTGGACTTTGGGGTCACTGTTTATCAGGAAGCAGGGGCACTTAAATGTGTCAAATAGCTCCTTCAAATAGCCTGAACTCTCTCTGTAGTGTCACGGTATTTTCTTGCCATCAGATCTGCAGAAATCCACAGAGAGGATATAGAGTAGAAATGTGAGGCCGTGTCTGCTTGACTGAGGTATTTCCTTAATGACTCCCACATGTTTTCATGATACTCAGGGAAGGAGAGAGTATTCAAACAAGATGGGGCCAAGGTGAGCCAGCTATGGAAAAATGACGGCGAGGTAGCATTTCACCGAAATCTTGTCAGATGTGTCACTGTTGTTATTTCTTATCATTTGTTTGCTTTGGGGATAGAAAACTGTATCCAAATCAAAGGCTGACGCAACCTATAAGCCTGATTAATACATTAAAGGGACAGAAGTTAAAAAGCAACTGGCCAACCTTTGATTATACCAAAATGTGTCATTTTCTCCCCAAAGTAAACAACATGATCCTGTATGGTAATTTATTTATGAGAGGTGTGAGATAAATAAATTACAACCAATGGGTGGAGACTGGTCAGCAGCGCAGATGGGGCAACACTCTCCGAATGGGATTTCAGGTTTGGGGCAGTCTTTTAGCTCCTCGCAGACAATTTCATCACACAGGACGGTTCCAGTGTCACACACACAGATGCGACAAGGCTCTGGCTTCCATACGTCCTTGTCGCTATAACGCTGTCCATCTTGTATACAGCTAAAAGCATCCTCCTCTGTGTATGAGACCATAATCAGGCACACAGAGAGGTTCAGGCAGTGGAGGGAAAAAGGAGATTAAGCATCAGATTTGAAAAACAGTCTCTGTAATGTGTAACTCATAAACAACAACTTGCATTTGCCTTTGAGATATGAAGCAGACCATAAATTGAAGTTTAGTTGAGCTGCGAAACACAAATGAAGTACAAAGTGGTAATACAAAAACATGGTTGACAGAATATGACGAAACACAAAATTAAGCAAAAAAAGATTTTCTTGCTTTAATAAGAATTAACTTGATACTTCACTGAGGTGATTTATAGCGACTATTTTTGACTCAGACTGACAGATTTTTTATCAACAGTTAGCCAAAGCTAGGAGGCCAAGACACCTGCCTCTTCACCAGTAATGACATAACTACTGATATCTGATTTTTTCCCCCAATGTTGATGTGTCCTAATCAAAACATTTTTTATAAATCAAACCATTTTTTCAAGAATTAAAGCTATGCAGCATTTTCTTTAGGATTGCAACTAACAAAGTACTTTATCAGTTATTCTACTAATGATTTTCTTGACTGATTATTTAAGTTTTCTTTTTCCCCCCGTAAAAGTCAATTTAACAGCCAAAACCCAAATGGTATCTAATTTACTACCATATATGACAGGTGCAAAGTGCTCATGTTTGACAGGCTGCATCAGTAAAGTTGTTTGAAAACTGACAACAATATTTTATTGATTACCACAGTAGCAGTCGATTACATTTTGGTCAACTAACAGATTAATTGACTAATTGATATATCTCTAGTCAATGAAGACTGCAACTTCCCCTGTTCGAGTCCAACTGTTACACATTCATTGCTTAATCCATTTAAAAATAACCAACACTAGGTCTGATAATTGACTTGACACATGCAACCTCTCAGCTCACCACAAGGTGGCAGCGTAACATCACAGAATCGCAGTTAACCCGAGGGAGAAATGCAGGAAACCTCCAATAACTTCACAGTAGCTGGAGACCATGTGCGTGAATTCCTCGAGAACTTGAATATAGGGGCTAGTTTACATTGCAGGAGGCACCCTAATTGACTGCAAAAGGGAGACAGACTTTGCATTCAGTAAGCTGAAATCTTTGGGGTTTTTTTCTCCTGGACCACAGCTTGGCAAAGACAGCACAAGGGAACGTGATGGAGGTGGAGCATGTTTTAATACAGCTACTGTACATGACCTTAATGACACCCACTCGAAGTAATTTAACATTAGACATTGGTGATTACCAGTATTTTAGCAAATTTTCCAGTCCGACTTTCTTAGTAGTCAACAGATGGACCAACACCTGCTGAAAGAAATGCTCTGATTGGAGTCACTGAACCTGTGCTGATGGATGAAAGTGGTTGCTGCATCAAAAGAAAGGCCTCAGGGTGCAGACTGCTTAAAGGGTGAGAGGAGAAGGTGCAAGTACAGTAGCTATATTTACCTTTGAGCGCTGCTTAAGTCTAGGTAACCTGACGGACCTCAGCAGCAATGAATGAGGTCTTTCTGGAAAGGGACAGAGTGGGCAATTCACAAACTATTGCCTTGTATAAACACGGGGCACATTTTAAACCCCATCTGGAAGCCATAGCTCTGTAAGATGCCAGTTCAAGCACGCCAGGGAGAAAAAAAATAGTCAGCTTTCATGCACATACCTTGTGGCTTTGACATTTAGTTTTACAGCGCTGCATGTGCTATCAAAGGCCTGCACCTGTCCTTTCACTGGCTCGAATATGAAAGATTCTCCTGATATGGGATTTCTGAAACAAGGGCTCCTCTATCTGCTGGAGAACTGATAGAAAGCTGGTTTTTCGTCACTGAGGATAATTTGCGAGTCTCCTCTCCCATGTATTGGCAGCCATACTGTTTTCCATGGGAGTAAAATGAACAATGAAAATTGTAAAATAAACCCAGGTGTACTTCGAAGTCATTAGAGTCCACTCTGTTTACACATTTTTTTTTGTAGCTGTTAGGCCTCGATCCTGCTTCTACTTGTGTCTGATTAGTTTAATGGTGTCTACATTAACAGTCAGTCAGTGGCCTCAGAGTTTAGAGCTAAAGACCTGATCTTTTCCCTCCTGTGAAGGACCAGTGAGCCTGTCCTGTACTGAGGTCACAATCAGACCTCTTTACCATTTTAGCATCTCCCCCAAAAGAAAATTCTGCCTGCAGTTAGAAAAGAAGGGCCTGCATTATATCCAGGGACCAATGTCTCTGAAAGAGTAACCTGAGACTGGCAACTGCTTTGGCATGACTATTCCCCCCTCCTTTTCCTCTTTATTCTTGGAACATAAACCTATTCTTTGCTTTAAATGGTTGGTGAGCTTGATTTGTTGTATAGTGAGAAAACTGCACGTCTTAGATTTGTAATAATAAAATCCCTCTCATATTTTTCCAGTCACCTCTCTCTTGCGCCCTGGCTCTGCCTCTCTCTGGGCTGACTGTCACAGCTTATGGGTAATCTTTTAAGCAGATGGAAACCCTGAAATCATATGGAACATTATTTCTGGCCCCAAATCTGCTGGCGCACCTTCACTCTCTAATGTCTCTTGTGGATACTAAAATCAATAACACTGATGAGTAATTCTGCTCCAGTTTAATTTAAAAAGAGAGAAAGTAAAAAGTCTGCAGGTAGGAGGAATAATATAAGGTCTGATTGAATTCTAATTGAAAGGATATCAAAATAAAACCCCTTTTTAATGGAAATTTTAGTTATTAGACTACCTGTCCGCCTCAACAAGCCAGGATTCGCCTGGATGCCCTCTGACAGCAATGGAATGCGAACATTTTTTTCACCAAAGGCCCTTGAGCCTGACCACCTTTCACTTTTTACCCATCCCCTCCCCCTCTAACCCCTATATTAAGTGAATCTGCAGTTAAAAGGAGAGTCTGTCAAGGGCCCTAAAGCACCCACAGGTGTCAGGCCGTTCAACCTGAAGAAAGAAGGGGGAGGTAAAGCGGAGTTCAGTGCAGAGTAGCAAAATCTCCTTATTATGATTTTGAGTTTTTAAACTATAGGTGAGCGATAATTTTCAAGAAAACTAACAGATATTGCTGATAATAAGGTAAAGTAAATAAAGAATAACTCCATAGAAGCAAGAAATCAAAACAACTCCAGCTTTTGTGCGCGTTATTTCGCGTAAACGTCCCTCTCCATCCATTTCATCACCCTTACGCACGTCCACAACTCTGATATAACTGAGTTTTTAATCACACCTTGCAAATACAGACATGTCAGAATTCTTGCCAGACACAAGGTCTATAACTATCGTCACTCATTTAACTTTTCGTGCAACAAAGCATCCAAACAATCTTGAACTTTCTGTGCGTAAAAGTTGCGAGCCAAATTATTCCAAGCACCACACCAAGCTCAAAGGTATTTAAAATTCGGATCCTGTGCACTAAGATAAACATATTTCAGAATAATCTGACCAGGAGAAGAATCTCTGATCTCTGTATGCACTTTTTTGATAAAGTCTGAGTTTCTTCATCAGAGAAATAAAACTGTCACTTACGGTCGTCCTCCTCCTGACATCTCACAACGGCTAATAGACAAACTTGGGTTGCTACAAGTAGCAGTACAGTCCTGGAATCCATAAAGCTGAACATGTCTAAATATTAGACATGCAGGACCCTTGGAGGAGAAAGAAGGGTGCGAAGGGAGCGGAGGCTTCTCTCAGTATTTAGTGTTTGTGTCCCCAGTTACAAAAAGCCGGACCATTCGACATTCACCCTTCCCAAAAAAAAAAAGAAAAAAGAAAGAAAAAAAAAAAACGATGAGAGAATCCAGTGGCAGGACCCGGACCTGCAGCAGAAACGCAGCACCGACCGCTTAAGGCCAGACGCTGTAGTTTTATGTCCCCGTTGCCTTCAATGAATCTTCGTATATTTCCAAATATCAGTCCGGCCCCTTACCCCCTGTCAGGCTGAAATCTGAGCCCCGTTTCCCTCCCATTCTGTCTCCCAGGTTCCATTATTCCAGGCCCAGACCACTCCTTTCCCCACGTGCTGAACGGAACCCAAAAAAGCGTGAAAACTTTTTTTTTTCTCTCCATAAGTTTGGTGCCTTCCTCCTCCTCCTCTCTCCAGCGTCTTGTTCATCGAAAGCATAGCGATGTCAGAATCACTTCGTTGCGCTTCCTGAGGGCGCCTCTTCTTTATTTTGTCTTGAAGCCTCGGTTTGTGACATGTGGAGGATAAATGACTCATAAATCCTGTAGGTTGCCCTGGAATACCTGACACTGTAACGTTTTTCAAAGGTACATCACAACTGGTGCCCCATATACAACACAGTGTTCCTGGAGTACGAAAAAACATTAAAACACAGACCCTGAGTACCACAGAGACAAATAAAATTACTGTCAAGACACGCCTTTAGAACAGGCAACAAAAACACTAAAAAAACATCCTAAAGCAAAAATAAAACATTTCAAATCAATCATTTATAGTCTACTCTCTGTAATGTTAAACATTTATTAGGGTAAGATTAAAACAAGAAAAAAGTCATGGCCATGCACCACAGCAACACTTGAGGCCTTTAAGATTAGTCTTTAAGTCCTGGGATAGGCATATATTAATGATAATGCAAAATGTTTATTAACCCACTTTGGGGGTTGTTAGCTCCTGTGATTACTATACATTTGGTTGGATTTGTGAAAACTAAATACTGCGAGTTATACATTTATTAACATGTGGTCAAACTAAGCTGCTAAATATACTTCCTACTCGCAAGCAGTTTATTGCCAGAGTTTTAGTTGTTGTTAGTGTTGAGCCACAGGAGACATTCTGCATGATGAATTTAGAGCTGTTGAAAGTGTTTCTACAATCAGTTTAGTTCCAAATTCTCAAATGTGAGAACTCTGTGCTTTTATGTCATGTTTGACACTCAATACCTTTATATTCTGGCCTGTTGGCTGATGGAATTTTTGATGAAATAATCTAGAAAATAATCTGCAGGTTGCTTGATCACGAGGTTTAACGATTAGCTGCTGCCCAGATGGAAGTGTTTGTGAGGGCAAATGCAGAAAATAAGCATGATTTTGGTTCCTGTATGTTAATTTTGCATTTGCTGTAGAAGCTTATAAATAGTTGTTTTCCCACCTGTCAGAGTGACAGAGCCAGCATATTTTATTCAGTTTTTTAGTTATAACAGAACATCGGCTTTTTTCTTCTGTTCTCCAAAGAAGCTCAGAGAGATTAATGCCAAAGGTGTGTCATCCGGTTTATCTGCCGGTCTGCCACTCTGTAATAAGCTGCCCTGAATATGATTTGATGGTGCAGGTGGCTGCAGTGGCATCCTGGGAGGAGTGTGGGAAAACAAAGGCTGTGGGCCTGCAGCATGCAGACTGTACTCAACACTGACCAGCTCATCACAGTTCCCTAACATGGTGTTGTATGATAGCTGGAGAAATATTGGAGTGGACAGTTCAAGAGCTGCTTCCTGTGTGTCTTATTTTCTGTATTTCACTTGTTGTCATGGTAATCAGGTCCTACAATGACTCTGGTGTCAGAACAGATTTGTGTTTCAGAATGAAATCAAACTGTCTGCATCTTGCCCACTCACTGTTTTTACATGAAACTGTGATGGTCATCCTGCTCTTTGAAGCTGGTGCTCTGGAATATCTGTGACTCACTGGTTGATAATAAAATAAAGTTAATAGAACTGGGGTAAATATAGACGAAGTAACATATTAAATACTGATTGATTAAAGGGTTAAATGTCAAAAGAGCAGAATATCATTAGTCTGTCCTTGGCATCAGACTGCTTTTAGGTCACATAGAATGTTTTTAACTATTAATCAGGTTACAGTACATACCTATGACAAACAAATATGCCTGAAATTACAAAATATAACCACAGTTATGCTCCTAACTCTACCCAAAAGAGCTAACACTCAGACTAAACAGTGGACACCTATATTTCAGTGGAATCCATCTGCTTAAAAGATTACCCATAACTTTTGAAGGCTGCCCTTTAAAAAACAACAAAAAAGGCTTAGGTTATAGAAATGCTTTTTAATTTAATAATCTCCAGGACTAGTACCGCTACCAGAAAGAACACACGGCTTTTCGAAACAGCCTCGATGTCCTCCATCAGGCCTCTGGACCGAGGCTGTAGTTTCTGCTGGAATGAGGCTCGTGTCCCCGCTGTAACCCTGTCACATGTAGCTGCAGGTTATAAATCACCACCAGCTAACAGAGTGCTCACTGGAGATGCCAAGAAGAGCCACTTGTACTCTCCAGCTACGGTTCTAGCTATATATAAATGGCAAGGGACAGTTTGGTTGCATCATTTATGCAGGGTCCTCACCCTTCCACAGGTTGTGACCTGTCAGCTTTAACCTTTGACTTCCACACTTTATTGGCAACAGAAGCAGCTGGTGTGTCCTGAGTGTGCAGCATTAGCGCTATTCTCTGCCGCTTGACCATTGAAAGAGAATTGTGTCCAGTGAATTGCGCTGCAGGGTAGTTTGTCGAGTAAATTGGGGGTCATTTATTGAGTCCAGGTTCAAGTGGAGTACGTAACTAATTACAGGTCTGGGGAATACTCTGCTATTCACACCTGCAAACATACTATCGCTGAAACTTGCAAGTAAACACCTGCAAGTTTCAACACAGCAACTTAAGAGGTGGAAAACATATTTGGGTCAAGAACAACTCAGCTTAAATAGACCACAAGTCAACCTGTATTGAGCAAATGTGGTAGAAAATGAAGCCTAATCATGTTTAGTTTTGGGTTTTCACTTCATAAACCATGTAAAGTGTTTACTAAAGTATCCCTCAGAGTTGTTTCATGTTTTTCCTGCTCCCTAAACAGACATCAAAATTGAACAACTTGTAATTTTAGTGGTTTCAGGCATGTTTTGCAGCTTGTACTGAACAAAAAGCTTGTGTCTGACTATGTATAGTCTTGTTCCTTGCAAATTATAATTGTTTTCCTTGTGTGATCTTGCGGCTGCACCATAAACTCTGAGCAACCCGGGGATCAAAGACTGTGGATCACTACACCAGCAATTATCTATTCATAGGCTGAGACCTAAAATCAGCTGTAGTTTTTTTGTTTTATTTGGTTACTGCTCGTAGTAACTGGCCGACTGCATTGGCCGCTCCTCTTGGGGACTCAAAATTTGCACAGTTGTAAAACCAATGAAAAGGTTTTTTGGGGCAGGAGCTGCTTCATAGTCTCAAGGCATGGATGTGTGAGATATTGTGTGCGTGGAGCTGAGGTGTGGTGTTTTTCAGTCAGCTAACCACAGACGTCTTTGAAGAGGACCCTTTGAAGACGAGTCCCTCGGAAATGACACACTGTGCCTATGAGAAGTTTTGATATTTCCTGCCTCTCCATCCCCATGTCTGTGAGAGTGCATGCATGGTTTAGGTATAAAGATTTGTTGGCATTCAGGTCGGGACAAGACGCCACTTTGTTTCAGACCTGCAAACCTCAATTATGCCTGGAAAAGAGATGGGCCACAGCGTCCCGTGGCTGCATTTTCATTACTTCTTCTAAGCTCCTTTGTGCTGAACTTACACTCTTCTCTCCCTCCAGCAAGGTGAGGGGTTAAGGGTGACACAAGGGTGTGTTTAAGAAAGGATGAGGAAATAAAAAACACTCATGGTATCATGCAAGTATCTGAGCCTCAAGGATCAGAAAGCAAATGTGTGGAAAATCATTGTTTTTGTGTTTTCAGTAACTTCCCCAGTCAATTTTAAAAGCTAGGATTTTTAGCATGGGCACATTGCTAATATAAAATATTTAAAATTTTCCAGTTTATTTCCCGACAATTCGTGATATGCAGTGATGACAAATTACACTTGCAAGGTGCTCGGTCTGCTGTACCTCTAAGATCTCAGAGTTGCACTTCCAAGAGGCAGAAAATTATGGGAAGAGTTGGTGAGTATATGTCTGTAGTTGTTTAGGAATGAAGTCTGTCTGGAAAGATAATCAGAGAGTATGGGAAAGAAAGCAGGGAGAGAAAAATGGGAAGGGGGCAGACGGAGAGGGGAGGTGCAGAAAAATAGAAAATGAAGGAGAGTGAGAGGTAAGGTGGGTGGGAAAGATGGAATGCAGGAGCGAGGGAGGGGACGGCTGAAAGAGGAGAGAGTGGGAAGGAGGCTGGTGATGGAGAGAGAGAGAGAGAGAGAGAGGTGCACACAGCAGGAAGAGCTTTAACTGAGCCCATGTGAGATCGCCACTGAAATAACAAAAGCCATGACATCACCAGCTGGGTTGGATGTGAAAGAACGTACTGTCAGACTACCTATGGGCATAATAACATTACTTTCAGTAGCCTGGTTTCTGCTACAGGGCCAAATGGGGATATCCAGAGTTTATTCCATTTCTGCATTGTCTAACTCTCCTATTAACCTCACTCGGATTTAATGCAGTTTTCCAAAATTTCCAAAAATATTGGTCTTGGTAAAGCTGTTAATATGCCATATTTTTCTTATTGTCACCAAATTTTAGAAAAAGAGTAAAAACAACGTTTTCCAACTCCCCTACCCCGTCAACTGTGCTCAAAGCTACCTCTGACAAGCTGTAAATCTGTAAAAACATTGCACAGACATGATTTATTTCAGGTATGCAATGATTAATCAGTGAGTCTATTGAAAATCAGTCAACTGTTTTGGTAAGACATGAATCACTGAAGCCATTTTAAAGCAAAAACTACCATAAGTTTGCAGCCTCTGGCCTCTGTTGTGTGAACATCAGCTGGTTTTCATTGTTTTCTGTGATGCTTTTTGTCTTGTACTGTTTTAATTTACAACACAAGACAAAGGGTCAATTGTTTTGGTTATTTTTCACTATTTTCTTTTTTTTTTTTAAATAGATAATTACACTTGTCAAGTGTAACCCCAGTTTCATTTTCAGAAAAAAATCTCAATAATTTCCTAAAGTAGCTGTGCACAGTGTTGTTGTTGTTTTGTTTTTTTTTAGCAATGTTAGACA
The DNA here is from genome assembly GCF_022539595.1 of Amphiprion ocellaris. Taxonomy (NCBI): domain Eukaryota; kingdom Metazoa; phylum Chordata; class Actinopteri; family Pomacentridae; genus Amphiprion; species Amphiprion ocellaris. Next base: position 33,357,335 of record NC_072770.1, read on the forward strand.
AACAACAATAAATTGTGTGTCTCTTGGGGACTAATTAGCTGTGGTTTAATACATATTTGCAGCAGTTGTGAGTATCAATGACTGTAGGTGCATGTAGGACTATGCTTATCATAATGACAGACCATGTTGCTCAGTGTAACTTGTTTGTTAATGTGTTGTTAATAGTTTTAAGTTAACTGTGGCACAGACAGATAAGATATGTGTGGTTTTGGCAACACACACAGCACTTGTTGGCGGGATGAATTCATTATTGGTTTATGCTTTTTATGAAAGGTGTTGACAATAAGAATAACATAGAATATTAAAAGACTTTTTCTTTTAGGCCTGAAATGACTTCTGAAGATATTTGTCTTTTTTTTCTCACCATAAATTACATCATGACTAAATCAGCCGCCGACTCTTAATTAGAGGCAATAAAATCTGCAGTCTTGTCATATGAACTTGAATGTTTATTGATGAGGCTTGAAAAGAGGCTGGGAACTAGCAGTCTTATGTGTTTCCAGCTTGGCTAAATAAACCGTATCCACTAAACAAAGTGCAGTTTATTGATTGAAAGTTATGGACTCAGAGTTGTGGGTTAAGGATGTTTGTAAGCACAAGTGTTTTTGCTATGTGCACTTTGTGTTTTCCTGTTTTGCACGGGATGTTAAAGTCTGCTTTGGTGTTCGTATCAGCATGTAGCTTTTTTTCCAAATCAAGAACTGAAAGAATTCGTGTCTCCAGTACAAACATAGCTGCCAAAAAAGTCTCACTTTGACTTCCATGCAGGAACAGTTCACTGATGAGTGTAATGTGTTTTACTGTATTGTTTTTACTCATCAAAATGTACAAAAATGACATAGAAAACCAACATTTTGAGATGATATGTGGGTTTTTTTCTGTTTTAATTTGCTTTTTGAGGTCTACTTTTCAAACAAGAAAAGTACTCAGAGAGGGCAGTACTCCACTGCTCATTCCCCCACATGGCATTGTCTGAAATGCAGCATTTTTTTAAAGAAAAGCAGCATTTGTTTATTAGTTATTGATTATCAAAAATCACGCCACTATAGAATATGACCATTTAATATAGATGTACCCACAAACAAAATGGCCTTGTGCTGATAACAGGCGTGTGTTTTGTATGTGTGCTTTCTGTACGGACACTGAATCACGTGACCTAAATATGTAGTGGACGACGGGAATTGATGGGACTTGGAAACACCCCCACAATTTAATCAATTGTTTCTTGTATCATTTCCATCTCGATAAGTCCACAACAATCAATTTGTAGTAGGATCACAATCATGTGGTCATCAGCAGGCAGCTGACGTAGTGTTCACTTGTTGTCATAGTTACAGTGACGTAGTGCCGCTATCTTGCAATAATACAGAAATCCTTAACAAATCCATGGATCCAGACTATAAGCCGCATCACTGCCAAAATCTAATCACTTGGTCCTTGTGTCATTTCTGACCTTCCCTGAAAATTTCATCCAAAGCTGTTAGTCCGTTTTTGAGTAATGTTGCACACAGACAGACAACCAGATGGACAGACAGACAAATTTACACCAGATAACTCTGACGAGGCTCCGCCTCGTTGGCACAGTAATAAAAGAGAATGAGCTGCAGGAATGTTGCTCACCAGAGGGAGGAGATGAGACATGATACACTTTCATCAGATTATCTGTGTGTACATGCATGTTTGAGTATGCATGAGTGTCACACATTTTTATGTGTGTGTGTGTGTGTGTGTGTTTTTCAGTGGTGACCTCTGTGTACCTGATCATTCACACCCATCTGTTGAGCTTGGAGCACATCAGTCAACAACACAGCACAATTATGTTTGTAGAAATCAGTGAAAGTCTCACACAAAGCCCACTATTTGAATAAGCAGCACTTGACACTAAAGTGTGAGCCCAAGTTAAAAAAATCAAGAAACATTCAGCCTGCTTTTTCTTAAGTTCTGTTTTAATGTTCAAGAAGACACAACTGAGTGACAAATATACATTCTAAAAGAATAGATTTCTGGTATTGATCACACTAGCAGTCGGTCAGAGTTAGAAAGACGGAGTCAGAGAGGAAAATAGAGGAAAGCAATAGAATGTGGCAGCATCTGTGGAAATCTCTTGAAGGAGTCGGGGGTGAGGAGCGCTCTGAAATAGTCCAAATCTCTGGAAGAGCTTGGTTTCACTGGTCCTGGCATGTGTTTCTGAGGCTCCTCTGCTCAGAGAGAGTCAGAGAGAGAGGAGCGGTGATGATGAGGAGAGGGGTGGGGGAAGAAGTGGAAACTTCATGAGCATTTGTGAATGCTGACGTACACATTATTGAACTGCTTCACATATTTTTAAAAATGAAGTATTTTTTTGAAGTATTTCATCGTGGCAAATCCTGGCAAATAGTGCTGATGAGCTTCCTGATGTAAACAAAAACACTTTTAGTGTTGCATGTATGTGAATTTGAGGATCTAGTTGTTAGGAAAGGATAAAGATATTCAAAAATACCTCAGATGTGAGAAAAATACAATTCAAAAGAAAGAGAAACATGAAGCTTTTAGTAATCCAGTTTTTGTTTTACTTCTGCTGGTTTCTCAGTCTTCAAGCTCTCCTTCTCCTTTTCGCTGAATGTGTCTGGTTTGCCTATCAGTGTGATCAGTATTCCCACCTCTCTAACAGGGCCAGCTTTGGGATTTGGGAAGGTTTTTCTTTCTGCAGGACTGTGAGAGTTTCTGTTAGCTGTTTTGAATACTTTAAACTAATCCAAACTGTCCTATATTTTTCATCTGCACAGTTTCTCAACCTTTTGTCCTGCTGAGACAATGATATCATAGGCTAAAGATCATTTACGCGGATGAAATTGTTATAATTCTAATTATTAACGAGAATTTTCCACTTCTTTGAGTGTAAATGGATCATTTAGTTAGTTATTAGGATATTGTCTTGGGTATTGAAAATAATGTTACAGTAAATGTATGTCTTGTCTGTGTCCTAAAGTTCACCAGTTGTTACATTTTAAAAGGTTTCCAGAGCTTTTGTGATATGGTGTGTTTGGGAAGAACTGTGGTGAATGGTATTAAAGTTACTTGCTGAAAGACTACTTGACAGTTAAAGTGTCCATGAAGACCCAAAGTCTCACACCTGCAGCAAACCTTCACATCTGCTCTCCATGGCCTCTTGAGATTTCCAACAGCATCCATATGGAGAGCTGGCATTAAGGTAAACTGTAAACGGTCTGCTGCCCAACATTTCTCCTACTGTTCGTCCTTTATCCCGGAGATAAAACTATGACTTTCTTGCCCAAACCGTCAGTATAATGCCAGTATCGTTCGCCTGAAAATGTGTTTCTGTTTATCTGTTTAATGAGCATTTCTATGTGCATTGATATTTAACCATCAGACAACTGAAAAAAGGGAATAAATATTATGACGGCAGCTTTTATGACAAAATAGACAAACTTAACTCATCGAATTAAAGAATGGAATTAATGGGTATGTTACATTTCCAAATCGACTGAATTTTTGGAGTTAACAACCCACACTAATACAACCCACCTGTGTGGCATCTTTTGTGATTTTCTGTTTTTTTGTTCACTCCTGGTAGAGTAATGCCTGCACTAATTTAAAATCTGGAGAGAACATCTTGCAATTAATTATAATCTATGTTCCTGCCAAAAAACCAAGACGTGTCTAGTTTTCTTGCCGATGTCTGGTCTAAATGGCGTTCTTAAGACAAAATCAGTGACAGCACCATGAACATGTATAGGTTTAGAGGCTAATCAGTGACAGCTGTGGTGAGATGTGTAATTCCAATCATAATCGGCCAAACAAACAATCGTAACAAAGACGGCAAAGAGGAGCGAGTGACAAACTGCCCCACAGTGATCTATAGATCCATGTGGGAATAATTCTCTCGCTTTGATTTAAAGTGATGCTGGCCAAGTTTCTTCTTCGGGGAACACATAGTTTTCAGCCTTTACTTAGAAAGTTCTGTTAAATATGGTGTCATCATAAATATTGTGTCATCCTAAGACTATACAAAGCTTCTCAGAGACAAATGTGAATTCTCCTCAGCTGCTGCCAAGTCAATGAAAGTTAGTTTTGTTTCCAGACACTGAAAACTATAGAAAATATGTTCTGAGAGAAACTTGCCAACTGAATGAATGAATTCAATAAGCGTTGTTACACTAGCAGATGGAATTTGAATATATAATTATATAAAATACTTTTTAGAGCAAGTAAATCCAACTTTCTATGTCTATTGTGCATTGTTCAAATGATATTTGACTACGGCAGACTAACAAGAAACACAGTTTAACACATCAAAAACATGTCCTGGGTGATACGCATCTCATAATTGATGGTTGTGACACAGTCAAAACACTGGAGGTCACATTTGTGAGGGGGGTACTGTATTGTGGAGGCTCAGTATTCACCACGTATGGAGCTCATTTCCTGCACTAGATCAGTCTAGTTTGGGCATGAATGGGCCTTTTTACAGAGGCTGACTGGCTCTGTGGACGAAACCAGGTGGTGAAATCTTGACACTGGTGAAAAGAGAGATTTAAGTGGAATCAGCTTGTGTTGTTCATTGTGAAGACTGAGGGTGAACAGTTTGACGACTGAGGATAATAATAGAATTAACCTAATCTTCATAGCGCATTTTACAAGGAAGAATAAAGGGCAAAAAATACAAAGAGAAACAATGACAAACAATGAGAACTTCAGAACACAGGAGACCAAAGAGGACTGATTGGGAACTGAATGTAAAACTGACAAGATGAAAAGAACATCAGGTATAAAGGCTTTTTCAAAAGCGATTTGAAGGAGAACACAGATGTGGCCTGTTAAACCTCAGCTGACAGATTATTCCACAGTCTCAGGTCTCTAACTGCAAAGTCATCTGTTGTCACCGGCCGAGACCTGGGAATATCCAGCAGAGCCCCACTCACTGATCTGAGGGCACACTCTGGCACACAAGGGGCCAATAAATCCGTGATGGGATTTGGAGTAAGTCCTTTGAGCACTTTGGAAGTGCTCAATAATGAGTTCTACTCAGGAAGTTGATGATGATTGTTATATCAAGAGGTTTTGTGCGAGTAGTAGAGTTAAAGCCAGCATATGAACACTTTTGACTTTGACAACTCCTAGTGATTTTAAAAAAGACACAGACAGGCAGCAAGCCCTGCAAATGCTGCATAATATTACAATTACATACACTTTAACAATTAATTATAAATGGATTCAACAGCCAGCTCCTTCATTTCTACAGTTGCATATACCAGGTTGCAAATGAGGAAAAATCTAAACAAAAGCGAGTGACAGTTACTTATTTTATGCTGTTGTGTGCAGTTCATTGTCCAGTTGGAAACAGAGAAGACAGTAGCTTGCTCTGGGCTGAACTCAGCGATATGACCAAGATCCCTTTGTCCCGTCCACATTCTTGCCCTCAGAAACCCCAGGAACTGTTTTGTAGAGCCACAGCTGCTGAAGCAAACCAGAGCAGGCTGGTCGTCCCTGACTGATGGTGAACCTCCCCACCTCTGACAGGTTACAGTAATAAGTGAGTAGAGTATGAAAGCTGAAGTCTCTATGTCCAACACCTTTCTCTTGTGGAATCTTCTCTGTGTGTGTCTGTATATGTACATGTGTACTTTTATGCATCATATTTTAACCCCAGACTGTAGACAAATCTGAGCACTGAGCATCTTTCTGAAACTATCAATTATGGTGATGAAAAGGAAAAATATCAAAGTGAGACCACCACCTCTCTAAACCACCCATCAAATGACAGGAAGTCACAGCAGCCCGGACGTTAACTTACCACACCTACAGTTGGTAATAATTATACGGCCGTCAGTCACATTAATTGGTGTCGTGTTGCAGTGAACGCATAGTATAGAATACACACAGATTTGCACCCTCCTCCCAACCTCTCTCTTCGTCTGCCTCCCTCAGTCTCATACACTCATTCAGACATACTGTTCTCACACATACACTGTATATACACGGCCACTTTCATTTCACTGTTGTCCAACCAAGTGAATCAGACTTTATTTGAGGAGGGAGACTTATAAAAAGCAACACAACCACCAGCTTTCGAATAAGGCATGTATTCTTGTATATTTTGATAATAGGGTCATGTGGTGGAGTCTACAGTAGGCCGGGTAATCCACCAATCACAGAGTCTCCTTTTTAGTGGGGTAATAGTGGGGTTAAAGCACACTGGCGCTTCAGATGACAGACATTTGACCAAAAACATGCCATTAAGTCAAAGAGTGGCTGCTTTTCTCCCTTGAAGTTGTGTTTCAGGAGGCTTGTTCTCAGTCAATGTCAGTCATTCAGTGCCCTGCTTAACGGAACAGCGATGGAGATAAATTTGTCTCTGGCTCGTGGCACAGTTGTGCAATTGTACATGCCAATTTTACATGAAAATGTCTGTTTTAGCAACATTTCAAAAAAAAAAATATAAGTATTAAATGACTAGTTCCCCTTTCAGGAAAATTAATTGAACAGATTTCTTTTGGAGAATCTAATGAATTGGACAGTATGAAGCTATTCACAGCTAGTCTTAAGCTAATAGCTTCAAGAAGAGATAATGATCAGTTTATAGAGGTCTGTCAAGCTCCCTTCTTCCTCAAAACCAGCAGATTTTCTTGTAATTTCAAACTTGTAGTCTTCAGATCCAACTGACGCTGTCACAAGTAACGTCACTTGAGGCAATTTTCCAGACTTCACACAGCTCCCTCTGCAGCCACAGCAAGCCTTATACAACTTTTTATGCAGTAGCGCTCTCACACACCTGTAAACATGTCTTTGATGTGCAGGATTTATGTCGTTCCCCAAATTCATTATTTTTAACTTTCAGCTGTGTTGTGGAGTACAATGGAGTTGCGTAATCACAGGGCAAACAGTGCCTGCTGCTGTAAATGGAATGTTCCACATACTACTGCACGGTGGCAGCTCCTGGCCAAAAACCATGAATCATGGGAACGACATACATCCAGGAGGAAAAAAGAGGGAGAGAAAAATTCAAGAAGTGGGAAGAGAGGGGAAAAAAATTAGTATCTCCTCCCTGTCAAAGGTGTTGTGGAAAATAGATAAAGTCTCGGCACAGATAAAACCACAGCAGCTTTGATTCTAGGTGGATTTGATATAGAGAGATTGTCCAAAAGAAACAAAACCCCGTTTTAAAAGAAGGGAAAAGGAGGACAGTTCTCCTCAGGAAAACAAAGACACATTGAGCAGTGTGCCTCTGTGCTGGAAAGATGAACCGAGTCCCGGTGCCTCAAGCTGCACTGTGTTAGAGAGACAGAAATAAGGTAACCTCAAGTGTTAATGAAAAACAGAAGAGTTGGGGGATCTCTCCGTCCTTTTCTGGGACATCTTCAGTGCCGCTGCACTGGATTGGCTGAAATGACTATTTGATCAGTACTCTAATTTATTCCCCAAGGACTTTTTTCTTTCTCTTTGTCTCTGCCTGCTGTCGTGTTTCTCTTTTTTCCTGCACACTTTTTGCACACTCACCCACACTCTCAAACCGACTGGACGACTGAGCTTTCATGCCTCATGAAAAGCTTTGAAGGATCTCCCCACCTCGGCTCATCTTGGCCTCCATCTGGAGTCTCTCTCGTACAAAAAGTCCAGCTCAGATCCTCCACAGTCTGTTGGTGTGAGCACAGCTGTTGTGCCTCGGCAGGTCTGAGGAGAAACAACAAAAGAAAGAAAAGAGATCACTAAGTGGAAAAAATACCAAGAAGCGCCTCAAAGCTCAGTCTTGACCCCAAACAATCCCTCAAAAAACAGGTCACACAGAGTTAAGCATGCACTTTAATAAGAAGACTTCATTTTTGACAAATAACTCAGTGCAGATCCTTAGTGTAATGTTTATTACATACATTTACGTACAAGGTGGGATCACAGCAGCATTTCAATATGATCTAGTATTTAGTATATTATAGATATCTGCTCACTTTTGTACATACAAAAAGGCCAAAGTGTCACTTAAATGTCAAATGATTCAGAATTGTATGGTATTATAGTAATTGCATTGCATCTACATTGAACAGTATAGGGTATGTCTTCTTCTGTGAAATTAAAAGGAACAGCACGGATTTATTGTATTAAAAAATACAAACCCCACAGTGCATCAAAAGTTACTACATTATTGGGCTTCAAATCTTTCCTTTTTCAATACTTTGTAATAATACTTGTAGTTTTGATGACAGACTTGGACCTCCTTAACATTGGAGGTCACCAGTGTTGAACAGATACTTTTCTATTCTTTAGATACATTTTTTAGGGGATCTTTGGTAGATGGTGGTATTGCTTAACTTTATGCATGAAATACCCCAAAAGTGACTGGAAGTCATCTTGTCAGCCAGTATTTTTGTATATCCACGTTCATTCATGGTGCCATCTATAAATGTCATCTCTCCAACATGTCATGCAGCTCCAACATCATCACAGTCCCACCTCCGTGCTTCACTGTTGGGACTATGCATGCACTGTGGTAGTCCTGGCCAGTAAACATCCTCGACCAAATCTGAGCCAAACACGTTCATCTTGGTCCCATCTGACTGTCTGTTTGATGTGCAAATAGCACGTCGTCTTAGGAATACAGCCACATCTCTACCTCTTGATTGCCGCTTATGTTATATTTAGACAGATTTTTAGTTGATCACCAATCTTTCTGTATCCTTTTCCGTTTTTTAATGGGGCTCATGATCACATTTTTCAATCCGTCTGCAGTTCTTTACCATGTGGAGTCATGATGCAGACTTGAAGCTAAACGCAACCAAAACTGAGAAAGTTTTGGTGTTTATAAGTCATTTTATAACTGTGTGAATGTAATTCCAATTCAGTGGAAATCCCAGCTGTGCTCAGTTATGTTTCAGTGATCACAGGTGTATTCACTCTAGTTGCACTGACTTTCTCCTTCTGTCTGTGTTGTCAATATAGTCTTTTCAAAGTGTTTGTAATTCTTCATAAAAGCAAATACTCATTAACTCAGAGATAATGCAATTATTGACTGTGATGATATATTTTAATAAAACCCACCACAGGAGCTTTCCTTTTCATTAAAATGTTTGCTTATTACCAGTGTTTATTATTATTAGCATTCAGCTGCTGAGCTTCCAGAAAGTCGACTGCAGAGTAAACCACCATGCACGGTCAGTTGGCAAGATGGAAATCTGTAATGCAGTTAGCAAAGTGGATACTCCAGTTGTCTAATTTCTGTGTTTACTTGCAGTCTCCAAAAAACTGAGATATTTAGGAAAGTTGCAGGGTGCATGTGCTTGTTGCTTGATTTTGTGAGACTACTTGTTTCCCTGAATCGTTAACGATACAGGTAGAGAGTTCAAAGTTGGTATGACCCAGAAAGTCACAATAGACACATCAGGAAATATGTCATGATAAAATAAAGTGGAATTTTCTTTTCATTGATTGATCAATTGCTGTTATGCTGTAATTTCCCATTGCAATAAGTAATTTATTTAGCTATATGTCTCTAGGTTATAGATATTACCTAGCATGGAAAATACGGAAGTACATTTTCCTTAGTTGTTCACAGTTGAGCACGATTTACTTGAAATTTATGAGAATGGTCAGCCACAGCGTGTGTTTGTGCAGGATGGAGTCTTGCTGTAAATTCTGTGGAGGAAGTCCTTTAAACACTGGCCTGCTGCAGCTCTGACATTTGCAACTCTCTCACCCCAGCTGAATCAATAAAAGCCTGCACTGTCACAATGGTGGCACTCCTGACCCTCACCCACTCACACACACGCATGTGCACGTTGACACACATAGACGCACACACACAAACTTACGCTTAGTCATGCAGGCAGCCGTTGGCACACAGACACACACTCACACATACAAGACACCAGACCCTTCCCAAATACGAGCATTCCTCACACCCAAATGAGATCCTCGACTCTTTCCTCGGCTCGCTGCCCTTTTAAACAACAGTCTTGTTACACATAACAGTCTTGTTATGTGAATCCAGCTGTGCGCTTCTCTTATAGGCTGCTATGTTTCTGAGACTGAAGAGCTGACATCATGTTGTCAACCCTGCTACTGAATGTAAGGCTGTAGCACCAATCACGCTTTACCGCAGAATTTTTATTTATTTATTTTTTTAACTTAGATTGTTTTAAGTCTACTCCTAATATTATATGTGAAATGGATTTCAGGGCCATAAACAACATTAAGAGTGTTTTGAGGTTGAACATCAAACCAGAGGTGGCAGAATTTGACTGTCCAGCTGCAGTGGTCTTTGTCCTCTTTAAACTTTTTCTACAGATGTTTCCCATCTTTTTTAATATCAAATAAATCTTTTAAAATTGATATGAAAAACAAAAATAAAACAATAAGGACATGCCAGTTGTGCATTAGTGGATTTAGTTTATATAACTGTTACTAATTGCCTGCAATGGTCATCAGTCAGATTCTAACACAGGAGGAGGCTGTAAAAATAGAGTCACCACAGCATCAAATGTCTGAACTCCTGCACTGACACTAATGTAAATATAAATGTAAAGACACACATATGTGCACACTCTGAGCTTACATCCGACTGCTAAAGCATTTATGCATTTTATTATGTGCCAAGTAGAGCAAACCTACTTAAATGGAAGGCCTTCAATTCTGGGATCACCTCTAGGGTTATTGTTGCTTTTCACGCCTGCCACTCGAGAGTTTTTCAGCAAAATCACTTATTATTTATGGAAACGATACTTCTTCTTCCCCGCTTTCCTTGTAAAAGTGCAATTAATACTACAAAATTGTGAGGCAGCAGCTCATAAACACAATTTATACATCATAAATACCAAGTGCAACTTTGAACATTTCCAGTTCTGTGCTCACATTTATTCAAAATTAAACTGTTAATATTTTCACTACAATTCCATCTTTCCAATTCGAATGTCTGCATCCCAAAATGCAGTTGAGGGACAAAGAATGATGTTAAAAGTTGCCATGTGAAGTCCAAGAAACAACCACAATGGCTGAGTAGTGAAGTGATTGCAGAAACTGATGAATCCACAGCTCCTCTAATGGTCACTAAGAGTTGCTCTAAGAAAAGATTGTGAAGTCACTGTGCAAATGTTTCACTTTGTTCTAATTTTACCCAATTTAAGACGTTTTAGCGTTTTCATTATAACATCAAAGAAAAGTTTCTGTCACAGTGAGTTTCTTTGATTGAAGTTTGTCAGCCTGTCTGTGTCAGGCATAAAAGTTGTTCCTCTTACCCTCAAGTTTCTTCTGCTTTTACCAAATAGTCACGATTGCACTGTCAGATCAACCCTTTTAGAAACGTACTGGCAAAGTCAGAGACGCTACTTAGAGGTTTTTCCATGTTTCATATATCCTTCAGGCCCTTTTATAGGTTAAAGTTTCATCCGTGCAACATGCTTTCAAAATCAATGTTCCAATTTGAGCATGAAAAATTTTGTCTATCCAAATATACTCTGCTGGCATCAGTGTTTTCCATTCACATAAATACCCAGAAAACAACCAATTGCTCATTTTCAGAGTGATATATGAGTCCTGTGGGAAAAGGTTTCAACTGCAAGAGTGAAAAAAAAGAAAATTCTGTCTAAATCTTAGTCTGAATTTCAGATTCTTTGAAAACTACAACACGGAAAAGAAGAGACTGAATGGGTTTATCAGTCTATCACGGCATCTCACTGAGGAGCTGTTAAAATGGCTTTCTCCAGAGTTTAGGTAATTACACAGATTTGTAACATGTACACATTTTTTGAAGTGCACATTTAATTGTTTATTTGGGTTGTTTTGTTCTATGCAGTTCTGCTACTACAAATAAACCGAAATGTTCATGTAAATAGCTCTTCAGTCAGCACCCTACTAACACGTCTCTCCTTCAGTCTCAGGCCCTCAGCACAAAATACAGTGAGCGTTATACAACACATGTAACCGATCACAGCAACATACACTGTAACAGTCACTAATCTGCCTGTTTTGAAAAGTGATACGGGTGTATTTCTCCTCCTGCCCTCTCCTTCCAGTCCTCAGCTCACAGTGAGTGCTCTGGCTGACTCTGTAATCTGGCTGAAAGCAGGCCACATGGCTCTCTATCTCGTGAGGAGATCCCTCTGTGTGGCTGCTCATTCTTTTCAGCCGGCATCTAAGCCTCTCAGGAATGCTGAACTCTCAGACTCGGACTGAGTGCGTGAAAATGTGCATGTGTGTGGGGCTGGACGTTGTGCCTCTGCTTGTGAGTGTGTGCCAAAACTGTTCTTTTGTGTCTGTATGATGTTCACGAGCCACTCATTATGATTATATGCAGTAAACTTCGATTAAAGCCCCGTTTGCATTCATTTTAAGGGGTTGAAATAGTACAGAAATACAGGCTTGGCTCTCCATTCTTCCTTTAATCTACGCAGAAACAAGTAGCTCCTGGTCTGTAACGTTTAAAGCTTTTTCCAAGCAAGAAAAAACAACATTGTTGTTCAGACTGCTGGCCCTTCTGGACCCTCAGAGTCTTACAGAATTACGTTTCTGAGTCACACGTGATAATCTCTCAAATGGGTCCAAATGAACTCATTAACCTTGACGCTGGTGAAATGGGTCAATTCTTGCACCACAAAACATTTGCACAGACTTTCCCTTGTGCTGAAGTATTAACTTGATCAAAGAAACTATCCACTTTATATGGCACATTTGGATTCCTTGTTATTTGTTTTATTTTTCTTTTAATTCCTTTAATTTTTGCATTTATGCACCTGCAAGCCAGTTATGTCATCTTTATGCACATCAGTGTTCTTTACAGTCAGTATCATTGTCTAAATCTTTATATTTAAATGACAATCTGCCAGCAGTGTTTAAGACATTCAGTAAAGCTGCTCGTCAGTGGAATATAGCTGCGATGTGTCTGAGTGGACTTGTAAAATGTGGCCTCAGAACCTCACAATTGTATTTCAGTTGAACTGTATCACAATTTAGGAAAAGGTGTGTTATTTAGAAGAGACACAATTTATTAGAGTCCTACTTACTTTGTATTTTAAACTAAGTGCATTTCCTCAAATACTCTACTTAAAGCAGCAATCATAATTTTTCCTGATCTACCTGTGGACTCCGTAGTTCTCCGCAGTTCTTTGGAGGTCTAAAGTGGCTTTTAGCTTCTTGTTTTGGTCTTTCCAACCTGCAGTTTGACTGAGTGTCATCTACTACAGCCAAACAACAAGCAGTGGGTCATTTAGCAATCCTCTCTCTCCAGGCTTCTGCACTTATGGTTGCATTAGAAACTGATTTTCAGAAAACATAATTTATTTTAAACAAACAGCAATGACTGAACAAAAGCATCATCAATTAGTATTTCAAATTAGGTTCACCTTGACTGACTATATCTTTAGTTATGCTTACATGTTAATAAATCAATGACAATGGTCTCTAGATACATCGCATACTGTTAATATGATGCTTAAAAAGACAGCATTCTGCTTGTTGAGGAACTTTAGCATGAAAATTGGAAGTATTTTTTATTTTATAGGTGATAACAGGGTAGTACTTGCCCTTTTTGAGCTACTGTTAACCACAGTAGATGTATTTTCACATTTAGATTCATGTAAACTTGAATAGCAGCAGACCAGGCAAGTGGAGTTTTCTACCGTACAGCCTTCAACCAGCTGAACCTCCCTCACATGGGTATTTTTGCTCCTTTGCTGTTTAAAGAGCTATCAGCCCACATTGAGAAGTCGAGGGTGGAGGTCTTTACTCTGGCACCTCAGGTATTTTATACAGGATGGCCCCTCAAAGTGTACCTCCTCATCCCTCCTTCCTTCATCCCTCCTCCCTAACCCTCCTCAGGGTCTGCAAGCAGTACTGCTTTGAAACCTCAGAGTCTCATCAATAGCCTTTTTGAGTAGGTCTGTTTGGTTATAAACACAGATTAAAAAAATAAAAAATACAGGCTGAAGACTGTTGATGGTGGCCAATTTCCAAAAGCAGTGGAAGTGTGAGCGGAAGAAAAGGGAGCGGAGGTTGGATTGAAAGCGGGGCTGATGGAGGAGAGTGATGGAACGAGGGGGGAAATGGAGACAGAGTGTGTTTCAGTGTGTGTCGGTGCATGTGAAAAGGCTGTACAGTAGTTTGTGGTCTCCTAAGGTGAGTCCAGCGGCAGCACATGGTGAGAGGCTGGACTGTGAGCTCCCTCCCCGACACACTGACACAATGGGGCTCTGTGTGGTGAACTTGAGGAATGCTGAAAGATGGCAGGGCTGTGGAGAAAGCAGGGAAGAGGGGGTTCTGGGGAGGGGTGGGTGGGTACTGGTAATGGATAAGGAATAAAGAGGGACACATGACAATGAAGAAGAAGAAGAAGGTTTTAATACAATGTACCATAATGGGCCTTTAGTGGCTGGCTCAGGTTTTGCTGCTGCAATCAAATTTTGTCTCGTTAAACTTTGTTTTGTTTGTTTTTTTAAACTATTTTAAAAAGTTTTAGGCATGTAAATATTTTTTAAATGCCTCTAATTGTGTCTTAAGAGATTAATATTGATGTTTTGAACAGTATTGAAGAATAAGAATGGAGGTAGATGGAGGCTTTCAGGTGAAAAAGCAGTGCTTTTTCCTCTCAATATGAATGCTGTGGTGGCCTTAAGCAAGAGCCTTAACCCCACCTGTTCCACTAAATCTGCTCTGAAGTCTGCAGGTCAGACTGTGGTTGTAATTGCAGTGTCCAGGGATGAATGTGTGTGACTGAAAAGAAAAGCTGGGCTCTTAGTGAAACTACAGTGAATGAATAAAGCTTCAAAAAAGATGAGCATGGTGATGTGATGTGCATGATGTAGAAACTGTAAGACTTCAAATTGTATGTTATTTTCTACATATTTTTTTCTATTATTGCCAGTTTTTGAGAAAAAATCCTTTACTGTTGTCACCATTTAGACATTAGGGACAAAAATTTGCAGCAATTTGTAAAACGAAGTAGTAAAATGGGAATTTAAAGAGACAAAGACGTGTACACAGTAGGATTTATGCATACATACTGTATACTGTGTACCTAAACCAACTATTATATGCACATAAAGTAACTAACTATACTCACTGAGTATTTGTTCCGGCAGTCTTTGTACCGTTACTGCAACGCTGTAGACACTGTTTACAATAACACTTAGACCTTTGACGACGCTGTATTTTTATCCAGCGTTGTTTTTATATTTCTATTTGTGTTTATATGATTTTTGCTTATTTGTTTGCCTCCTTTTTATTGTAGGTCCATGTCTAATGAATGTATTCTCTTGTAGATGTTTATGTAGTTATATATTTCACCACGAACCACAATCCAATTCCTTATATATGTCCAAACATATTTGGTGAACAAAGACAGTTTGTTGTTATGACATAAATAGCGATGAATATAAGGCACAAATTGGTATTGGCTTAGTTAGACATAAATCCTGTGGTCTAAAGTAAAGAGAAATAGGATCGAAAGTGGTGGAAAATGCGGCTGGAGATCTTTGAAGGATAAGAAGAGAAGACACTGAAGGAGAGGAGGGAGCTGAGGAGAAAACTGAAGAAATAAAACGTAGCTCTGGGGCTGGTGCTGCAGGGGGTAGAGAGTGAAGGCTTTAAAGTTAGAAATGGGAAGTAGAAAAATGAAGGGAAGGTACCAGCTGTGAGGAGATTTGCGTGGGAAAGAAGGACAAGCAGGGAAAGAGATGCAGATACAAGATAAGATAAGATGAGGAAAGGATGCCGAGAAGACAGAGGAAGGAGAAGTAAACAAATTGAGGGCGCTAACATTAGCATGTGTTATCTAAAGTGAAATTAAAAGAGGTGGAGCTGTATTTGGGAGCTTTATATGTGAAGCTGATAAAGGGTAGAAACTGCAGGAGCAGGTAGCAGCAATGAACAATGAACAGCGTAAGGATGAGGAAGAAGGGGAAAGGTCAGGTAAGTGATGGTGCACAGAGAGAGAGGAAAAGAGAGAGGTGAAGGCAGATGTGTTTCCAGACTCTCCCCACACCAAGCAGGCTCCAGGGGTCTTAAAGGAGACTGGGACTCTGCAGTTGCCTGACCCCACTGAGGCCAGTTTAAAGGTGTTTTTTGATGCCTCAGATAGGGGAACATTTTGACTGAGGAGCCATGGTGGTGTCGGTTTGAAAAACCACCACCTAAAAATATAACTTACCAAATTTGAAATCACTGGCTGGTCCGAAAAAATGATTCCAGTTAACAGTCACAGCAAATATTTTAAAAATATTTCATTTTTATGATGCGTGTGACAGCTATAGATGGAACAACTACTTTCCCATCCCATTTTTGTAAATGCGAGATCTCTTAAACTCCTTGAAAGAATTTCTTCAAATTTGGGACAAATCTTCACTTGGATTGGTGGTCAAACGTTACAAAACACATTTTTACACAAAACGTGATTATTCATGTGTAAATTATGACAAAACTTCACACAAATGTTAGGCAGGATAGAATAATGAAGTGATGAGATTTTATGTCCAGAAAGTCAAAGGTCAGCTTCACTGTGACACCTTAATGTTCTGCAAAAAACACTTTTCTGGTCGATATTCTTGTGATGTTTGCTCAGATACTGATTTAGTGACACTTTTCCCGGGTGTTAACCTATTAAATTCCTTCAAAGTTTTCACAACATTTATTATAAAGTACGGAGTGACATGCATGTAAAATGCAACTTCACTTGTTGGCAAATGTATACAACCACAAGGTGGTAAATGTAGTTTCTAGTAAAAGCTAGGTCATGCCAGAAATATTAGGCTACTTAGTCACATTACTGTCTCATGCACATCCTCTGCTCAGCTGTCATACATTACCTTAAAATAAGGATATTTAACAGTGCATGATAGGTATCTCCTGCAATGCTGTTCAAATGTTTCCCATTGTTAGTGTTTTTATTTACCTTTTATTAAAGTGTGTTTCAAAATCCGTTAGTTGGATGTGAGTAATGTATATTTCCATTTTGCAGAAGTCATAAAAAAAAGGAGTGCTGTATTTGAGCATTCACTGACCTGAAAGACAATGACAGGAATTACTGTTTTTAATTCTGCTTCAGTTCTCTGTTTTAACTTGACTGCCTTATTTTCACCGTGTGACTGAATTTATAGTCCAGCTGACAACTGACAGCAGTTAAGATTAGAGACTCCAGCCTGCTGAAACTTCACCACATGTTCACCAGACTACGTTGATGTGATGCTGTGGAGGCTGCACAGTTCTGCAGTTTGCATGTGACGCTCATGTAAATGGATTGATGGTTTCATTCACTTCTCAAATATACACCGATCAGCCACAGCATTATGACCACTGACAAGTGAGGTGAATAATGTCGATCATCTTGTTATAATACAACGTTCTGCTGGGAAACCTTGAGTCCTGACATTCATGTGGATGTTTTACATGTACCACCCACCAAAGCATTGCTGATCAAGCAACCCCCAACCCTCATGGCAACAGCAGTCCTTGATGCCAGTTTCCACCTTCAGCAGGACAATGCACCCCGGCACACCACAAAAACTGCTCAGGAGTGGCCCAGGGAACACGACAGAGCTCAGCTGTTCACCAGGGTTCCACACTATTCAGATCCAAATCTTACTGAGCATCTGTGGAATGTACCAGGATAAGCCTGATCTAGGTAGATCCCACCCTGCAACCCACAGGACCCAAATAATTCACTGCCATCTTGCTGGTGCCACAGAACATCCCCAGTGGTCCTGTGTTCATGCCCCACTGGGTCAGAGGAGGTTTAGCAGCATAAAGGAGACCAACACAATATTAGGCACGTGGTCATGATGTTATGTCTGATCTGTGTACAGTACAGTGGGAAGGCAAACCTCCAAACTGAAGCCGAATTACAAATTGATTTAATTTCAGGCTGTGGCATTTGTCGTATTTAGATTTTGTCATGTATATGTTCTTCTTTGCACCTGAAAAGACAGAACTAGAAATAGACCACATAACATGCTTTTGACTCATGTATGGAAAAGGCTTGCATTCATTCAATTTGACCCATAATGCTGGATGTGATGTTGTAGAGGGGCGGGGGAAGATGGTCTGAAATTGTAAAATCAGCAATGTTTATTTCTGCATGCAGTTTTTTTTTAACCTACCATTTGTAGGCACACTAAAATGTTGCACAAAACACTTTTAGAGATCAAAACCTCCCCAGTGCTGCTTCAATGTGAAAATACAATGTCTTTCTCTCTCATGCAGCAAGGAGCTTTTCTCAGCTTCTCTCCACATAGTGATTTAGATCAATATTACCGTCAAGGTGTGTGCAGTGCCGCCACCAGAAAGAGCTAAGGGCCACCTTTAAAGAGCGCCGTGGGTTGCTGTAATCCAGTCCAACTCCAGCTGAGGGGAGAAACACTTTAGACTATGATCAGAGCTGCTTGGAAGGACAGGAAGCAGGTCAGTGGGCCAGCTGAGAGGGCTACCTGCATGAGCGGACAAAAGCACAGTGTTCTGGATGGGCCAGAGTTGATATGCTGTACATATGGTGATGATAACTTTTAAATAGATGAAAAGAAAACCAAACAGACCACACCATATTTGTTTTGTGGCTGGAGTTATTCACGGTGCTTCTGTGAATATGGATCTTTTACTCAGTGAGGAGTGAGTGCACTGAGGAAATAGTGAAACGTAGGTGTTTTATAGGGATGATTAAGGTGTTTGAGAGTGCAGATGAAGAGAGACTATTTGCCTCATTCTGAACTGTTTAACAAGGGAATGTGCATTTATACAAGATCAGTATTCAGTGTACTGTTGCAAACATTCAGATATATAAGCCCCCTTGTGGAAGAAATGCAAGTGTCAATTGTCAGCAAAAGAGCAGCAGTCCTCTAAGCTGATTATAGTGCACCATTAAACAAAATGAATCAGGAATTAAACATTCTTGCCAAACAACTCAGAGATATCCAGAATGGCTGTGCTGGCAAGAGCATCTGTTTTTAAGGGGCTTACTGCAGAATTACTGTCACACAGCGGTGGCGAATTAAGTCTTGATGAAGGGATCTGCTGATTTTTTTTAGTTCCTTTTAACGTTGATAAACAGCTGTAATATTATAGTATATTGTAGAGTACAGTAGCATAGTCAGAAAACACAGCTGTGGTAAAGGCTCCAGAAAACTTCTCTTATCACAAATGTATTTTTCATTTTAATATTTTACTGCAATCTCTACATAGCATGCGAGAAATGTCTTGTAAATACCACTCCTACACTTGTAGCAATACAACCACATCTTTTCAGCTCCTAACTGTACAGGTACAGTATATTTCAGTGTGCTCCAAGGGATTGGGTTTGCAGATTGGCATGCTTTAATCGGCATGTGGCAGAGGTCCAGTAAATAGCTTCAGAAATGAGTTGAATGGCTGCTCTGTTCACCTGGTAAATCAGATGGGGCCTTTCTCCAGTAAGTCACATGAAAACAGACAGAAGAGATCAGAGACAAGAGCTTCCAGTGATTACAGGAGTGTCTGTGAGTTTTGACAGGAGAGGATTCGATTCTTAAAAAGGCAGCGATGAAGTGAACCACACAAGATCCTAAGTTGCACAAAAAGGATTTAGCTGCACAGGTCAATCTATAATAGAGTAAATAAAGTGTTTTCAAATAGCACCTTTCTAGCTCCACCATCAGTAAGTGCTTTACTATGAAAGACATAAGCAAGACATGAAATAAATAATGAGGCAATGTTGAAAGGCAGAGTTGTTACAGCAGCAGTGGGGAATAGGATTTGCCACACATTTAATACAAGTGAGATTAGGCTCACAAAAATAACCAATAATGCGACGTTGGCTCACTGTTGGCAAAACAAAAAAAAAAGTACCCTCTATTACCTCACGGTCTATCAGACTGTGAAACATTTAAAAATAATTGTTGGTGATCCACTGTGCTGTTCGCTTCTGTCATAGAAATATAGACACATCTGACAGATTGTATTTTAAGTGTCCAGTTTTTACAGCTGAAAATGTTTTTATTGCTCACTGAATGTGCCTGTTTTCTACTGAGCAGAATTCACTTATTGCATAGAGGACAGTAAACTGTTATAATGGTTTGACTGATTCAGTTACATTTTGACTCACATGGATGATCGTCTTTCAGTTGACTGTTCCACAAGCTACCAACAGACCGACTCAGCTGCCGAGTGTCTGGTAGAGCTGTAGACTTTTCCATGAATTGGAGAGTAAATAACTGGTTTATTTTTACAGTTGCTGCCTCACTTGGTGAGCATATGAATGTTTAATTAGGAGACTAATTTGAATTTTGTCAAACTGATTACTGATGATAAGTGGCCTTCACAGTATGGCCACCTCAGATGTGAACGTTTGAGCTTTTATAGACATTATCTAGACGCTTTACTGATATATGTAAAATCATCGTTTCGGCTTCCTTTGGGTAATTTTGTGTTCTCAGAAGCAGGAGGAGGCAGCGTTGGGAACACTTGAGTCGGGAGATGACACACACATCCTCCCAATGTTTTGGTTCCAAACAGTAAGGAGCTGATGAAGTCTGTTAGAGTGCCAGTCGTGATGATTTTACCCCCCCACTCTGGAAACCTCATCCAACTGCAGGTTTATTGTGGGAGTAGAGAGTCAAATTCCCTCTCTAGCAGCTTTATTTTGATTAAATGAGCCAGGAATTTAAAAAGTCCTTCTGTTTATGATGTTTCCACAGGTAAACTCTGCTCTGGAGCAGAGGTATTTTCTGACACTGCACAAACTCTGATGGCTGGGATGAAATGTGGCTTACACCAGATACTCTGTTTGCTCGACCAAACAGATGAGTCCAGTACAGCAAATGTTTGACCAAAATTCCAGCCAGGGAAATAAACCATCCTCGGTTGCAGTCATAATACTGCTTTCTGTAGTGTAAATGAGATTTGCTCCATTAGCAAACCCATTGCATGGAGTAAAACATACTTTGTATATTTTATATAACATAAGATCCTTGATTATAAGAGCAGCATGGTTTCATGGGTGCTAAAATTAGATATTCAAATACCAGACTATATGATGTGGCTGGAGATGGCTTGGCTGACTGTTTGCTAGGCCCTGCCCACTGCTCTATTTCTATTTTCGCATAACACGTTTAAAGTTTATAGTGCTAACAGGAGCAGATTTACCACTCAGAATCTTTTGTCATCATTGTAACACTTCTTGATTTCAAACAAGAACAGTTTTGTCATCCATAGTTTGCAACTGTGATGGATTTTGCAGGCAAAAATGACAACTGTTGCAAGCAAATTTTATCAAATGGATGAAGGTGGCTGATTAAACTGATGTTATCTCCACTGACTTTTTTGAAAATGCAAACAACTCTGTCTGTGTGGGTTTTAAATATGCTTCTGAGAGCCAGATTGTGTTATAGTATCCTCATAGCATCCTCATCAGGTGATAATTCTCGTACAAAGCAATATAGTGATTCAATGGTGTGCTAATGTTTGCAGAGAAATCCCACTTAATGTTGCTAACTGCACTATTACAAGGGAGTCACTTAGGGAACTGTCGACCCAGTCACACATGCTCTTTACAATTTTTAAAATTTATTTTATGACTAAAATTGGTCTCACACTATTTTCTGTTATTTTTCTGCTTTTAGTGTTGGAATAATATGTTCATGCCCTTGACTTTACAGTGAGTGGCTTTATCTTTCCCAGTTGTTTGAGGTGTGGTTAAATGGTCTGCACAGGAATTTTACACAGATTTTAGATACAGTTATGCGTTAACACACTTGCACTTTAACACAAAGTGTAAACAAAGCGTAATATACAGCTTTAAGAGCAACACCTTCAATAAACCTCAATTAGTTATGTGGTCTGCTCAAAGTGAAAACAGCAATATTTCTGTGACTGAGTTTCTGGCTTTCAGCAGGTTGTTCCATCAATTAGACTGTGGCTCTCTTTGTCCCACTGAACTCTCCACATGTCTGGACGATTACTGTCTGCTGTCTAGATTGTGCGGTTTCACAATGACATATTTAAATGGAGCACACCCTGTGAGAGTAAAATGCTTAGGAACAGAAGTACAGAACAACAAGCTCTGGTCACATGTGGTTGTTGCTGCAACTTCAAAAAATCAGGTATCACAGAGCAGCTTTGATATATTTTTTTAGACTGGGAAGTACCCTTTATGAGAAATGAACCATAAAGGAGTCACAGTAAAATTCTGACTTGTGCATTAAACTATTTAGGAGTCACAATCAACTTATGTCTCCCGGTGCCTCACCCAAATGGGTTTGACTTCTCCAGTGGTTCAAATGTATCTTGCAATATGAAAACAACTTTTCAACCTCGTGCACATTTTTCTGCTGCTTGTTACAGAGAGCCCTCTATACATCGCGCTTGTGGAATCCTTTTGGTCAACGAGGTGGAACTACGCAGTGCTCAGGTAGGTAAAAGTCTGGATTGTGAAGTGTTCACCTCATACAGGCAGCTTTTTCAAGCAACAGAGAACAGGCCTGTGTCAATACTGGGTGAGACAAGGCCCTGATTTATCCAAGGTCATGACGCATTAGAATTAGGTGTATTACTAGTTTCCAAGCCTATCTGAAATGCCTGCTTTTGCAAGAGTGACTTACAGTGAAATGAAAGAAAAGCCAGTCACTGCATAAAATTTCCTTAGGTGTACTGTGTGAACAGGAACGACAGAAGAGGGAGGCTACAGCTGGGAGCCCAGGTATAATAAATAGTAAGGCCTATGCTTCTCACGGGGCTCCCTTTATAAAAGCTGCACCATTAATCAGGCCAAAGTATGTGAAGCAGTGACTCTGTGTTTTTATTTTCCTGCTCTGATGGGAGAAACTTTGAAAAGCTCCCAAAGGTAAGCAGAGATTCCTGCTGGTGCTGTATGCTGCGGCGAGTGACTCTTTGTCCTGCCAGCAAAGCATAACAATACAACATTCATCCACAAATCTCTCCACACATTTGCTAAAACGATTAAATAAATTTGCTTGTTTAATTCCAAAAACTTATTTTTTCTTTTCTTTTTTTTAATCCCAGAGTTCCTGGCTTGTCAGTTTAATCATCAGCCTGCCAAAGATGAACCCTCAATTGGCTGCACTTTGAAGCACAGAAATTCAATTGCAAGTAAGTGCCAGGAATCATTCAGTTTGTTCTTCAGTGTGTCTGTCCGTCCAAGTTATTGTCTCACTGGATGCCAGTGTTTTGTGGGACATCTGTAGGTTGTTTGTGAGTGGCATGGGTAAGATCAAGTTTCCTGGCGGCCGCAGAGTATTCATCCCATGTGCGCACTCTTTACAGTCCAAGTCCAGCACAGTAGCGACTGAACCTTTTCTAAACTATTGCACATGCTGTGTGTCACAGTAATAGTTACAAAGGTTTGACTTTTCATTCTCACACAAGTGTGCTTTGCTAAAGACAAGCAGGAAAACATTAAAGCGTTTTGGTGATTTTATTGAAAACGTCCAAATCAAGTTGATGTTTAATGCAGAGGAAAAACAAATAGCAGGTTTGTCTTGCTTACTACCTGTTTGCATTCTAATTATCTGCTCTCTTTATAGGCAAGAGTTAAGTTCTCCCCTACTTTCAATAATCTGTTTTGTAATTTTCTGTTTGAGACTTTGGTTTCTGCATGCCTGCTATTATCCAGAGATGTTTAACTGCAGTAAAAGCTCCAAAATCACAAGAAAGTTGAATTCAGTCAGTCATAAAACTTTTATATGTTGGTCTGGATGCTGGTCTATCAACTGCATAAAGACAAGATGGTATATAACAAAGTCAGCAATTAACATATAGTATAGTGTTGATTCAGTAAATTAACTGTAACACACCTGTATGCTTCCAGGTTGTTAAAAATTAAGTTAAACAGAATATTGCTGAATGCTGTAGATGTGTTTTTTACAATGCGTACCACAGAAAAGAGAAAAATCAAATGATGTCCACCCTTAATGAGCGAGAGTCCAGCCTATAACATAATACATTAACTAGTATGCAGTTGTAATCAGCAAAAGGAAACATATACATTTGCAAACAACTGAATCAAGAGGAAGAACAGCCTCTTCTCACGCGTACAGCACAACTTCAAAGCTTGTGAAAGGTCACGCAAGTGTTTGAAATGTGTTTGTTGTGAAGATGCTGAAAAACTTTTGGTAAGTAACAGACTTCTTGAGGAAGGAAATTAAACTATGTTGTACAATACAAGCACAAGTCTATAAATTGTAGATTGTGCTATTTTGTATACTGGTATTGCACAATCTAACTCAAATACCAGACATGTAGGTCATCAAATGTGACTGACCCTGTTCTCTATTATATTTATCCTTGGATATTTTTGTTCCTCTTGGTCATTTTGGTTTAAATGTGTGCAATGTCGCGTGATCACTCATTAGAAACCATTTTCAAAGTTTTGATTATGTGTTGTGTTGGGAAAACTTTTACTCACTCCACTTCAACACCTACAGCATCTTGGATCACTTCCAATATTTAATCAAGTGTCGTTTGAAAGGAAAACCGACGTACTCTACGGCACAGCAGAAGCTCAGACAAGACAAAACACTCTTGTTTCTTTTTGGAGTAAAAATACAAGACATGGAACTTGAGAGAGGAAACAAATTCTCCTTTATCTGTTGCCTCTGCACATAAACTGAGCACGATCTTTGTGTTTATTCTGGATGGAGCTCGTACCCAGGAAACCAAACACATCCCATATTTCAGAGAGGGGCCACACCCTATGGAGAGCAAATCTAATCATGATTCCCTCCGACCAGTATAACAACAATGTCGATTATTCTACAGATCCCTAGTTCATGTGTCTTGCATTGCAACCAGCAGAGTTTAGGACAGCTTTGAGCGCTTTCCCAGTGTTGTGTTTACTTTTATTAGGCTTGTCAGCAGCACAGCTCTGTGGATGGTAGTGTTGATCAGAGGACTTTGGTCCAGACTGAAATATCTAAACCAAATTACATTTTACACTGCCCTGACTTTTCTTCTAGTGCCACAAGCAGCTCAAACTTTGTCACAATAATGCAATAAACTAAGATGAGAAGCACCATGCAGTAAACATTAGACCTGCTAAACATCAGGTTGTTACTTTGCTGACATTAGTGTTCAGTTTAAGACACTGCTGTACTCATCAAGAGCTGTAGTGAAACTGGAATGACTTCTATTCAAATACATTACAAAACGCTTTACTACAATCACATATATCTGTGTTGCAGTAATGTAACATATTAGTGTTTCTAAATTTAATAATAATCACATTACACTTACTTTTCTTATTTTAGAGTACTTTAGCCAACTGTCAGTGCCACTTTGATACTTTTAGACATTTTTCTTTCTTCTCTTTGGTCAGATTTTTGTCACCTTTGCTGCTGATTTTGTGATAATACTTCATGAAAGGACATTAGGACAGGGATTTGTGTTGATATGTTTGCATACATAGGGCATGTGTTAGGGTCTCTTTCCTTCTCTTCCTTTTCTAATACAGTAGTCTTTAAAAAAATATTACAAGTGTTGCATAATACATTTGTTTTTTGAAGATCAACCAACCAATGTCAGTAGCTAAAAAAACAAACAGCTTCGAACCTTTCTCAGAAGTATGATGTGTGATTCATTTTGTATGTCTAGATAGAGTGTTTTTTAATATCATCTTTTAAAATTTCAGTTTTTAGCAGTATGTATTCATCCTCATGGGGGACTGGTAATAAAGCACTTGAGATGTTCCACTTAGATTAGACATACATGGAATAGCAACCAGGCACAGGGGTCTAAGTATCAAAGACAACAGAAACCACAATTAAAAAAGGTGGAAAATGACTTTAAAGGAGAGCTTTAATTTTGTGAATATGACAAGTAAAGCCTCACAAAGCCACTAGGATGTTTAGTCTTTTCTTCATGTGAGCGACAATTGCATTTTCTCTCATGAACTGCCCTGTTCGAGTCACCATATATCATCCTTTTGGCATTTATTACCTCATTAACAGCACTTATATGCTCATCCAGAGTATATTCTTGCTGAGCCATGTTTATGTATACATCCTATATTTAGTCATTCATTAGGTTCTTTTCTTCTCATCGAGGCTTTAAATCCAGCTGACTATACTATGCAAGTTACTGCACTGACAAGTTCAGTATGGTGTAAAAGATATCACCCAAAGAAAATCACATCTCAGCGTGTAAAACAAGGTCAGCAAATCAAGAGGATTTCACTTTGCGGCGTATCAGCAAATCTCTCACTCCGAGAAAACTCATAGACAAGCTCAGTGCAATCCTGTGAACTTAAAGTAAACTCAAGCCGGTATAAATTTCTCTTGCGCCCTTTTGAGGGGCTTGGGAGAATAAAGCACAATAAACAGAAGCCCCCCCCCCTCTCTAATGGTCTACAGCAAACGCAGCCCGGCTATAGCTTTATTAGCGGTCAGCTGGTTCCCATTAGAAAGGCTTTGTGAGCTGCTATCTCTTCTCAAGAATCCCAAACAAACTGACCCGCCGCTCTGTTTGTCTCCCTCTAACCTCTCTCAGCATCCATCAGGCTTCTCCAAGCGAGATCCCCGGATACCAGCGGCCCTCCCACAAACACGGGTCGACCTCAGTGACCTCTCTGACCACTGATGTTGTTACAATGCTACTTAGGTGTATACGGTGTTGAATGATTTATTAAACATCTGTTTGCACTGGAGAAATGGCCCCTCCATCATTTGTGCTGTACAAGTTGGAAATTTTGGGGCATATGTCAATTTGGTTTACTGGCGTGAGTTTGGTATAAAGATTGACACCAAAGTCGCATGAAGCTAAATCTTAAATGTCACTGACTTGATCCCATTTCTTTAATCAGTGCAAAGACCTATGACTAAAAATGACACGACAAACTGATTATTTGCTGGACTATATTGCTTTCGACTGCAATAACTTCTCCTCTGGCTGCCTGGCAGCGTCTTGTTAATGACAAGACTCTGGATCATGACTATTACTTTAGTATTAGCTTGGTTTTGCAGCATTAGCCACATATCGATGACAACGTAGTGCAACAGAGACAAGTAATCTGTTTCTTTGATTTGATAAGGAAACACACTGTATTGGAATCGCCAGTCAGGCATGTGTATGACCATGTGTTTTATTTGCAACTTTACCAAAGCCTTAGACATATTGTGTATTTTTAGTTCTATCTAACCTGGGAGGCAAGTTAAAGCAGGGACTTAAATGGTGATAAAGAATAAAAAAAAACCCAATACTACATAAATACTACATAAAGATCTATTTCTTTGTTTCATTTTCAAATGTTGATTACCTTTCTTTGTTTCTAAATCTAAACACAGGGGAAATACCTAAACCAATAAGTGTAACTTATGATAAGAAGTTCAAAGGAGGAAGGTTGGGAACTTCTGTTCTTTCAATTGCTTTTGGAAATTAACAGTGATCACTCAAATGGCACCTTTAAGTACATTGTCTGAGGAAAAATTTTGATGTTAAATCCCTATAAGATGCAGGGATCATCATAAAACTGAAGAGGAATGAAGTCAAATGGGAGTTTCCCGGTGAAAAATGTGCTGAAGTTGACACATGGAGGATGAAAATAGGGTCTCTTTCCTTTTCTTCATCAAATAAAGTTGGTCAGGCCTGCAGGACTGAGAATCTTTTGTTGAGCCCAGGCTCTTGGGTCTTACTCAGGCTCTCAGATGGTTTCATCTGGATCAAAGCTTCAACAGTCCTGACCTGTACTTCTTACTTCCTGCCATCAAACAAAGAGAGAGAAAGACAGACAGAGATGTGTAGAAGGAAAAACAAATAGATACAAATCTTTCCACATTTTTTCCGGAGAGAAAAATTATGAAAAATGGTAAAGAGAGGGCAGTTACGGTGGTAGTTTTGGGGGTATGCAGTGGTGGTGGTCATGGTGGGGACTCAGACACTCAACCAACTCAACGTGAAGACCAACCAACAAAGCCACCATTCATGCTCCTTCCCCAGTAATGGAAAACGTTTCCCCCCCGACACTGAAAACAGAGCGAGGGGCAAATCTGCAAAGACAACAGACAGGGAGAGGTCCCCGCCACCGTGGATTAGGATCTGCTTGCTGTGAGCCACGTTCAGATATTCACACAGGCAAAAGGAACCAGGCATCTGCACCACAGAGAGCAGAGCTGGGAGGAAATGAAAGGCCAGATCTTATTCCTCCATGGGCAGGAGGATCATATGGCCTTGGAGGCCAGGGGGACCCATTCTGGATCCTCAGCCTGCTCAGACCGATGCTGCTGTGTGTCTGATTTACCTCAACTACCTGAAATTTTGAAGTCGGTGTGATCATCGCTTCTTTATTCGAGGTCATGCCTAAAAAGAAGTGTGCACCCGCTAAAAAAGGTAGAAATTCATCAGGAAGTCACTGATTTGTAACTTAAATTCTCTCTCCACTCAAAAAAGAAAGTTGCATCGTTTTCTCTCTTGAAATACTCAGAGAGTGATTGTTTTTAATGAGTGTCCCTGCGATCATTTTGGAAGTTATTCCTCATTCAGCCTCTCTCTTTAAGATTTGAAGGCTTATAGACAGCTTTAATGTCTATTGTGTGACTATTGATTGACGGTTAGCTCACCTGCTGTGCTGCCCTGATCCTGGACTCCTGCTGAGTTGAACTTTTGGAGCTTGTGTTTAAATACTAAACAGTAAAGCTTACAATATTTCAGTAAAGTTAATGATTCTTCTTGATTGCAATACCTGCACTGTAGCTGAGTAGCTGGCCTTAGCTAATGCTAGTCATTGACATTCAGAGTGTGAAAGGTAAAACCCTGCAGTTCTTATTTATAAGGTCTTGACTTCAAATGGAAAAGATGGTGGAGAACAGAAGCTGCGGCTCTGGGCTTTAAACTTCCTCATAGCAAACCAGGGATGATATCACATCTTGCTGCATCCACTGTTGCATGTAGTCTATAAGTTTCACACCAAAAGGCTGATTTTAAATTCTTCGGCTGAAAAAGGAATGCTTCTCTGTGGGCACAGAAATCAGTGTTCAAGATATGTACCTGAAACCAGGATTTTCAATTTTACACCTGCTCTGGAAGCCCGATGTGGAAACATGAGGTCTGTAGTGTGTATACATCAAAGTCTTTCAGTGAAGGAGGAGACATCTTGTATGCAGTAATTAAATCTTTGAAAGAAGAATATGGATTTTTCCATCAGGCATGAGGTGTAGTGCTTTTAAAGAGTTACTGTCATTTTTAGTCAAGGTAAAATGAAGTTCTCTATAGAAAAGCTAAAAAGACCTTCCTCAATGATTCATTATTCAACATTAAATATAATTTTTAAAAAACTGGTGAATAGCTTGAGCAGAAATTGAGCCAGTATCTAATGATCTGTTACTAGATGGCCGGGAGAGAGAGCGAGTACTGAAAGAGGCTTATATATATTTTCCTTCATGCTGAAAGAAAGGTAGTTTGGATTTTAGGAGTTTTTAGCCGTATGTAAAAGCCACACCATGTATTTCACATCTGACTGAGCAGCAGCAGTGATTAATGATATTTACTGCTACAATATTTGTAACAGTTGTCTGAGGAAAACATCTGCAGTGTACTTGGCCATGTAACTCAGGCGTCGTGTGATTAATTAGACCTATGAGGGACGATCGATCACACATCTCATCTCCTACATATTGTATCAATTTATGTCTCAAAGATCTAATTCATATTTTTTATGTATTATTTGGGGTCTGACATAGAACAGTGAACCACTTGTGCACACATGTTGTGACTATGTTTATACAATTTTGTAGTGACATAGATGCAATGTATGTAATAGTTACAGTGCTGTAGAAAGGAATGGTATTCCAGTCAAGGTGATGGAACCACCAGGATTTCTTTTCACAAATAGTCTCTTGCTTCAAGTAGTTATATTTTTCATGTTAATTTGAATAAGGTGCTAAATGCTCATCTAATTTTTTTTGAAAAATGTCAAATACCTATGTCCATATTGTGCACTGGTGAAAAAAAAGACACTTTGATAAATATACTGTACTACAGTCACAGGAGATGTGTTCAACTCCTCTTGCTAGCGGCTTTACAGTAAAAATAATAAGAGTACCATCAAGAATGAAGTACTGGCACAGTTGCAGAGTCTGATCACAAGGCTGATTGCAGGAAGTTTAACGTTTGCATTATTATTATTGTTATTTTTTAAATCAAAGCACTATCCTGCTTCGTCTCATGAATGAGTTTGCAGAAAGTCTGTTTTACTTGGAAGCAGATCTGCTTCTGAAAACGATATAAAGACACAGATGAAGGGATGGATGATCAAAAGGCTGAAACAGCTTTGGGTGGCCTCTGAGCTTCCGATTACCCCATATTGTGTTTTGGAAAAACTTTATTTTGTTTGGGGGTCTGAGTTTTCTGAGGGCACTAGTCTGAGCTGGGACATCCTGTTTCCTGAAGGGAAGATGTTTGTCTCTCTCCTTTTCTGTCCTGGGGTGGTGCCTACAGTGCTGGAGGAACTTGAAGGCCGTGACTGTTGATGTTTTTAATAAAAAAAATGTGTGTGTTGTAATTGGAAGTGAGATAAAAGTTCCTGGCATAAAGAACTACAGTAATTAGGTTATTATTTCTCAGAGCTGCTGTCAGTGTGTGAAATCCTTGGGCGATAAAGATGATGAGATAATTAATTTCAACTTTTTTTTTAAACATGGTGCTGCTTGGAACAGTAGCTGCAAACAAAGAATATCAGCTTGAAAAATGTTTTAAATGCTGATAACTATGACTTAAATTAATCTGTTTTGTTTAAATTCTGCATGTTAAATTGGGCAGGCAAGGTCTGAGACTAGGACAGGTTGTAAACACACCAACTAGATTATATGAACCACTTTATTTGGAGGCAAATCTGAAAGGGATTGCTCCTGATATGTTGGTAATAAGGCTGCATTTGTGCGCACACAAGTACAATACAGATGCTCGGTCTGAAAATAATTTATGATTAGGATCAACAATTTAACAGATTAGTGAGGTATGATGATAAAGTGCATTCATTTGCTTTAATTATGCTGTCCAATGTGGTGTTTTTAAAATACATATGATTATTGATCGCTTTGGTTTGATGCTGTACTTTATTGTTTGGTTCAATCACTGCTCGCATCAGTGTTTTGTGGTGCAATGAACAGTATTGTTAACAATAACAGCAGATTTAAAATCATGTTTTTGTCTTCATGAGTAAAAACGTGAGATATTTACTATTTTTGCTCCGTTTGCTGATAACACTGTATGTCCTTGTTGCGCTGGAAGCTCCTTACACTGCCCCAAGTGGCCAGAAATTCTATTTGTGGACAAACTGAATGTGGTCTAGACGATGACGATCTCCTGAACCAATCTGACACCAGTTCATTGTCTGCTGCAGCTCTCATCTGCACTGAACCTCCTCTAAAACACTCAGTGCTACACCTTTCTTCTCTGTGTGGGCATTTTCTGTGCAGAGTTTTTTCACCTCTCTATAAGCTGTCTCCTCAGGCATCTCTGTCCTTCACTTTTAAACTCTAAAAAGCAGGTTAGGGAGAAAGGAATGTGGTAATTTGAGTGGGTGGTGGTGGGGATGGATGGGGGTGAGTGCAGCTGGGCTGGGTCTCCGGAATTACCTGAGGAATGACGGAACATATCCACTCCTGTGCTGAGAGGGGGTTGTTCTACAGGCAATTACTGTATATGGTAGCAAAAGTCCAGCCTTTTTGATTTGTGGGGACCTCACTGTCTGAATTTGTAAGATGTTCAGTGACAAGCCGTAAAAATGAGTCTTAAAACGCCAATAGAGTCTACTTGAAGTTACAGTTAGAATCAGATTTGCACATATATTAACTGGCAAGATTTTTCTGCAATGGCACTGACAATTCAACGTACGAATAATGACAAAATGCATGCATTAGTTTTGTGGTTTAGCAAGATTGTGATTTTAGTTCAGTCGCTCAAGTAAATGGTAACTTCAGATCATTTAAGCAAGATGCATGTGAGTTCTTGTACCCTAATAATTTGCATTTAGTCCAAAAGCATAACTATAAATACAAAAATTGCTGTGCAGTTGCTACAGGAATATTACAGGAGTAGCAGCGCTCATTTGGCTGAATGCCTGCTTCACTGGGAGTTACCGCAGAGGAACAAGAGGGCAGAGCTCCCAGCCTGACAGACACAATTACCTTGTCGGTCATCACCTCCCTCATGCAGCAGCCTCATCAGCTGCCATCCTCATTTTATGACAGCTTAATAAACACCTGGCTTGACCTTCAGCTCACTGGGGGAGTGCGTTACCATGGAAACAGATCAATACCTGTGTTCGTTATGCAATGGCAGAACAGCGAATGAGTGTGATCATGGTTAGAATAAAATATGACCATGTGAAGGTGCTGTTTTCCCCCCAAACAACGTGGATATTTAGCACCTCGGCTCATACTTGATGATATCACAATTTATGTAAGCAGAAATAATTACCTCCGCAGCCCCTTTTTGTGTATTCTACAACATTTACAGCATCACAAACTGTATGTACCGCTAACAATAGGCTATGTGTGCACTTTACAGGCAAACAAGTGGCAATAAATCACTGGGGGACTTTAATGATTAGGCTATAAGTGTGCTGAGGTCAGTGGTTTGCTGTAATTAGGCCAGAAACAGTAAAACAGAGGGAGGAAAGGGGGCTGGGAGCATCCAGAGCGAGATGAAAAAGCAGACACAGAAGAGAGAGACTCGTCAGGGGCAGCAGAGTTTTCAGCCAGCCGCTGAGCTCTTATTCATGGGCGGTTGGACGTGAACACTGGCCACTCTGTGTCTATAAAGGTGATGTCTACTGAGAGATGCTATCTTTACCTCATTGATACAATGGCCTCATACACAGCAGACAGTGGGCCAAAGCCACAGGTCTCCATACTGAACCTCAATGCTCAGCCATGGCTACAGCCAGGAAGAGTGCGCCACCTACAGGTGCTAATGGAAAGTGAGCCAGTGGAGGCAAAGACATGGGTATTATTAGTATACTGAGTAGTGATTGTGTCAGTGAGCAGTTGGTGACGTAATGATTCTTAACCTTGTGGTTGATTCTTTTGTCAGATATTCAATGGATAGTTTTATCTTTGGCCACAACCAGAAGATATGTCCATGTGGTGCAATGAGGGGTCCCAAGAAGATGTTACTTTTATACAACAAAAGCACCAATTATGCTTATTTTTCTGGACTTTCTGACATCAGTGTCTTTTTCTATAAATCGCAGCCTCAAGCCCACAAATTTTACTGAACGCTAAAATCTTTAAAATTAACCCACAATATTTACCTTCATTTTTCAGTAGGCAAAACTAAGAACTGTAGTTTCTATCAAACATTACTCTAACAGGAGTAAGTAATGGATTGGTCTGGGGCTATTTTTAGTTGTCTATTAATCTCATTTGGTGCTCTAGTGAGTATTTACAGCAGCAGAATGGTGTGTGTGGGACTGACTCAAAGCAAACTACAGAACCTATATTCACTGTAATGAAAAAACATGTCACCAAAGTGCAGTGTTGTGGTTTCACTGCACACACAGAAGATTTGTTAATAATAGGAATCATTGTTGGTTTTGGTCTTTTCTTGGAGTTTGTTTACAATAAGAAAAATGAAGAATAGACTAGAATAGAAGAATAGACTTTTAAATAGTCTAAAATCATTGACATTGAAATGGTCGAGGGAGACAACCTCCTCCTCCTCCTTGAGCCTGGTTGTACCAGTTTCTTCCTATTAAAAAGGGAGGGTTTTCTTCCTGCTGTTGCCACTTTGCTTCCTCCAAGACAATAATTGGATTTGTTTGGTTGTTCTCTGTAACAGAATATTTTAAGGTCTTGACCTTACTATGTGAAGTTCCCTGAGAAGACTTAGGGTGTGAATTGGCTATGCAAATAAAATTGAAATGAAATAGAGTGAATATACAGCAGTAGAAAACATGACAGTAGGACAGAATAAAAATAGATGGCAGAGTAGTCACAGCAGACACAAAAATCCAAGTGTCACACAGTATGCAAAGCTAAAGCGCACAAAACAGTGTCAGGAGATTGGTACCGAGAGGAAGAGACATAAAACGTTGTCAGTTTCTGTTAGGATGAAAACAAAAATGATCAAGGAAACAGAAGCACTAATACAGAAGCACTCACACTGCTGTCCTTTTATAGGCTCTGTTTTTCTGAAAAAAGGGAGGCTCAGTGCGGCAGCTCTCAGTAGCTTTGGATGCAAGATTGCTAGAGCTATTTCCTTTTGGCATTCCTTCCCTCTCTACTCATGACGAGACATTTTGGCTCACAGGGGGAAGATGAGAAGAAAAACGGGTTGAGAATGGAACATTTTGCTTTTTTCTCCCACTAAATGAACACATGCCAGGTGTCACATAAAATTATAGCAGGTACACACATCTACAATACATTGTAAGCACCTCCTCAGTCACTTGCTACATTCCATGTTCAGAGGAATTTTGTCAGAAAGGAAACCCAGCATCAGTGAAGGAATTCTAACCCGTTTTCATCACCTCCACCTCTGCACTTTTGCCTCCTCCCTCTCACCTAGTTTTTGCTTCTTTTCCCACCCCCTCACTTTATACAGTCCACATTTCTCTGTCCCCCTTTGGTCCAAATCCTGTCTCCTCTCATTTTCATTTTCATCTGACATGACACTTAATTTAATTGTGTACATTCTTTCAAGAAAGCAACAGAAACAGCAACTTCCATAGCATAGTGTAAATCCAAAGCCTGCTTAAATGATGCTTCATTAGGAAAAAAATAGGTTAAAGATATTCACATGTTCCCTAAGGTCATCTTTGTGGTCTTTGGAGTCAGTGTAGACACAATATTTTACTGATAATAGCACTCATGGAAAGACTTTTCCAGAGAAACCACAGCCCAAAAACACTAAGCAACTCCTCCTTTACACACATACACACAAGGCATAAATCATGACACACTCATGTTATACTGCAGGCGTCCAAGCATCTACCGCAAAACCCTTCTTTCTTTGCTCAAACCGTCAATGAGTCAGGGCAGTGGTCAGTAAGGAGGTAAAAGCAAAAAGAAAAATGTGCAAATGAAACCACCTGTTATTTAATCTGTGGTACCAGCTGAGCGGCTGGCAGAAAGCTGACCTGTTTCTGACGTGGGGTCAAGCCGTCTGTGAGCAATTTGCATTCTTTTAACTGAGTGTTTGACAATTTTTAGGCTCCTCATTAATATAATAAAAGAAAATACATCAAGCCTCACAGACACTTCACAAACACAGTCTGGCAAAAGGCTGTTCATCTTGTCCAGAAGTCACGAAGCTGATGTTTTTATTCCTAAAATATTGGAGGTCTTTTTTCAGCGCAGCACTGTTGCTTTAACTCTAAATTTGAGTTGGAGCTACTGCACACTGCACTTTAATGTTTGGGCAATCTAAACATCATTTTGGTCCTTAGACTGAGACAAAGTAGGTGGAAAATAAGAAAAGGTGGGGATTGTTGTGAGTCGGAGAAACGGGTCCATTAATATAGCTCCAAATTGTCTTTGAAAAGTGCAATGTGCAGTGAAGGGACACACCCCTCACTAAATGAGCCCTGACAGGCTCTCAGAGACGCCAGGGGAAAGAAAGAGAAAAGTCCGGAGAGGAAAAGCTTGAGAAATATTTCACTCAGACTGAGGCAGAGATTTTTTGATTTACTCTTGTAAGTCAGTTATGATTCAGAATTGTGCACTCTAATTGTTTGAATCTAATATAGAGCAAGTAAATGTTACCCAGAGAAAAGCAGAGAAAGTGTGCTACATGCATCAGACTCTAGATCAGCAAATAACAATTGTGTTGTATTTTGAACAATCTTGCTAAAAGCTAATAGCTATACCATCTGTACAATATGAATTTTCCACACATTTTTAAACTTCTATAAAATGCTCCAGCTGTCCATGTGATTACTTCTTTTAAGCCCTGATTTATGAGGCTTTTTCTCTATAAACTTTCGCCTCTAATAACTTTGATTCCTTCTGATTTTTGACCAGACTTCACAGGTCACTTTCCCTGACAGAATATGAAACAAAGTTAGTTGTGGAACCCCCGGCCAGGTTAGAGGATTACTGTCCAACTCCATCCTTCAAAACACACCTCCTCCTCCATTCATTTATGACTTTCACCTCCTCTAATGTCTTTCTGTCTGAGTCAAGCTCTGTCTGCCTCTCCTTCTATCTCTTGGCTATCTATGTAAAGACTTTCTGGGTTATTGGATTTACAATAATTACCTCTGCTGCTTACTGGAACAACCTTTTGTTCTCAGTATAATTGTGTATGTGCATGTACCAAGTTTCATAGTTTAATGAGTTCCTCCATCCTCTTTCAAGTATCCTGCAGTTAACTCCTGCAGAGTTTGAGGAAACCAGTTGCAGATCATTCAGGTCATTTGACCTCTTGCTTTTTGTGAATCCCTCTTCCTCCAAATGTATTCCAGAGTATTTTGCTCTCTCTCAGTTTGTCTTCAATTTGACCGTCTGTCACCCTGAGGTCATTGGAGTTTGTAAGCTACTGAATTCCACTGTCAGTTTTGAAACTGTAAGTGAAGAAAACTAGTAGCTCAACTCGGAAATACCTCCGGATAACAAAACAACATAGGCTTAAGGAAACTGCAGCTTTTTTTAGCAACACTAATGCTAGGTTAAACAACTAGCTCATCTTTGATGACCCAAACTACACACACTAAAGTAATTTTTAATCACATTTTTGAAGTGATTTCAAATGTAACTACTGATATTTGACATGAAATGCTATACAAGGATAAGGCTGTTGCTAATCCATATTCTTCCTTGCTGGAAAAACTTTAATAATGTTAGTGACACTGACAAATATATCATATCTGACTTCATTTAATACAGTACAAAACAAAGTGCAGTGCCCATGCTCATCACAGTCCAGGAACATGTTCATCAGTTCACCTGTTTCTGGACAACTATGGACACTTTGGCACTGATGACAAGCCTTTAGACTTAACATAAATCATTAGAATATCACCAAAAACAAGTCACACTAGTGCAAAAATGACTGATGGTCTCCAGTAGTTTGTGTTTATTTTGGGAAACCTGGGAATTTTCCATTATGAATAGGGTTTGAAAATCCTCAGCCTTTTTGACAAATTAAATTAGCATGCCAGTACAAAACAACAAACCATTTAATTCCTATCAGCAGAAAAGAGCCCAGACTTTCTTTTGTTTCGTTTACCTGGCAAATAAAATGATTCTGAGGGGATAACTGTCAGTCATGTTTTTGTGAACTTGTATCTTAACTCATCATGTACATGCCACACTTCCTTAACTGTTCAGATTTAACGCCTTGCCGCTTGTCAGTGCTATTTATTTCTTTTCATCAGGCCTGTAGTTCTATATTATCCTCATCTTGTTTTCCTTTCTGTCTCCTGTACCATGTCCCAACGTGCCAACAAAGAATGCCGTCTCTTTTAACTCCTCTATATGTTTAACCATTTAGATGTGTAATTGCATGCAGTGTGGGATGTCGTAGCCGGGGGCCAAACATAATCCTGTTTTCTTAAGAGAAATGCAAGCTCCTGGCCCAAAATGGAGAAAGTCAGAGATAATTACAGACCTGGAAGAACATGTGTTTGTATATCAAACAATGGGGATTTTGTCCATGTAAGCTATCGTACTTTATAAGCATTATATATACACTGTATTGTCATGACACCTGCTGTTCGCTACCTCTCCTGCATCCATGACTTTATCAGATCTGTCCAAGGAAATACTGACAGGCATCTCTCATTTGCTCATCATGTCCTTTGCAGGCCATGAAACTTGCACATTAGTTGTTTTGTAACTGATGATCTGAGATATAGCAGATTTCTTGTCTGATATCACTTTAATAGGTAATTTTGGCTTGGTTGGCAAACTGGAAGCATGCAAGTACAAAAGTTCTGCGTGTTTCTGCAATTCTGGGATTTTCCTTAGAGCATGCACATTAGCATCCCTTTCAGTTGAGCTTGTATTATTGGGCATGACCAACATTCTCACCAGTCCACTTTCTGGCACCTCACACTGAATGGGATAAAATAAAATAGCAGCTTTTCTAGACTATCATTGCACAAGATTGAGCAAATCTGATGATAAATGAGAGTCGTCTCATTGAGATCAGTAACATTTATTCACCCCTTTACAGCCACTCTTTTTTTAACAGTTATCTTGTGTATTGTAAACTACTAAGTGTAGCTGTCTGAGGCTAATATCTTGCTAATATAACAATATAAGTAATATTCTCTAACAATTAGGAGATTTGACCGGAATTGTACTGCAGATGGCCACTTATGCACAACTGCAATAGATTTTGTACACATTCAAAATAGAATAGAGTAACAGTAGCCTTTATTAATGCAGTATTTGTATTCCAAGCAAACCTTATTAACACTTGTCTTTCTAGTTGATATGCAACACATTTTTATAAACAGTTGCCTATTTACTATTTACACATTTGCCATGAAAAGAGCAACATTACCTTTCATCTAGAGTTGTGTCTTTGGCCTTCTGATATATCTAAGTCCAATATTCATGGTACTTTTAAGTTCTGCTTTGGTTTCCACCAACTCATGAGCAAAATATCCCACTATTTAGCTCCTAGAATTCTATGTTCACAGAACTTGTTGTTGTCTTAGGTGCAAAACTATAAATCAAAATGAACACGAGAGGAAAATATTTGAAAAGTTCTTCAACCAGGTGGCCAACCAGGTCTGCTAATGGGTTAAAATAGTAGCACTTACAGCAGCCTATATGTACGTGCCTATATTTTATTTATGACACACACCATGTGTTTTGCCATCTCTCTCCTCTGACATCTGGGCTGCAGCCGGAGCTGGGAGCACTTCCTCTATCATTACTGTTACAGACTGCAAGGAAGCTGCAGCTTCCCTGGTTCTCTTTATTTCTCCACTTTCAATTCTTGTAACTGTAAATACAAAAAAAATACCTACATCTGTCTACAAATCTATTCCTATCAGCTTTGTTACTCTTTGTTTTCCCTTCCATTTTCTTCTGAGTTTTAGCTTAAAGATATTTTTAAATATTATTCTCAGCTGGTAGTACTGCTATTTTTTTAAGTAACACACAGCCCCAGTGTGCATAGCTCTTCTATCGATCCTTTCTGTATGACTCGTATAGCCATAATTTGCGCTGTTCTATGAAGTATATGTAATTTAACCTGTTTTTCATCCATAAAAATGCATCAATACAGCAACAGAAATGTATATTTTGCTTCTTGTAGTGCTGTTTTAATGTTGCTCTTATCAAAAATATTTAGGCCAAAAGTGTTCAGGGATGACAGATTGGTAATATGTCTAGTATATTGTACTTTGGAACACAATCCAACAATGTGCTGAGGTTAATTGATTATTCTAAATTTGCCCATAGGTGTGAGTGTGATTGTCCTGTTTTAAGTTACTGTATTGTTTTTAAGTTATTCTCTTGTTTTTCACTGTGAAGCACTTTGGTCAACCTCTGGGCTGTTGTAAAGGGCTATAAAAATAAAATTTGACTGACATCATCATATCCACTTGTACTTTTTAAACTGTATTTGTGATCATAGTCAAACTGCTGCCTCAGCTTCAGCAACAACAAGAGCATTTGGAGCTGTTTCCCCAAACAAGCTAAACAGATTTAAGCACCTTTCTCTGTCATGATATGTCAGGTAAAAATTCATTTTCTTTGCTTGTTCACAGAGCGTAAGAGGTTTAAGCACCTCATCCACCAGGCCCTATCCCCTTCTCCTCCTCCCACATCCACATCTTCCTGTCTGCTTTCCCAGACAGCCTTGTTAACATGTCTACCGCTCTCTGAGCTTCTGCCAGTACGGAAATAATAAACAGATTATTTCTTCAAGTCCACTTAACATCAGTCATTGTTTTGCTTCACGCTGCACTCTCAGTGGTCGACTTTGGTGACTCTCATTAAGGAAATTAGTCTCTCCAAGGCCTACTCTGCACTCTTCAGTTTAAATTTTACAGAACCTGTTACAAATTCCAAGAGGAGTTATTGGGCTCTTGTGGGAAAACAGAAAACAGCACTTGGCTGCTGAATAACTTCGGGTCTTTCGAGTTTACATGACAAAAAGTCTTTAGTCTGAGTAATTATCACTGAGAATAGCTCAATGTGGACTGTGCAGAGCTGCAGGTAAATGAGGCTTCTTAGTTAACACACAAAGACCAATTTCAATTGATATGTAAGAGACACATTTTAATCACCAGGGTTCCAACACATCCTGGTATTCAGGCAGGGATAACCATGATTTTAAGACAAGCGTTCCAGTCCTGAAAAACTCCTGGAAATTGAGAGAAATAATAAACTGTCCTGAAAGCCGATGACATTATCGTCTTTTGCTGAGAGCAAACTGTGAGATCTCTACAACAGCTGGAGGCTGCTTAGGTTTGAATGGCAGGGTGACAGCTTACATGCTGTGATGCTGTTAACACACTATAAAGCTGTGGGCTTTTGAACGCACCCCGAATCATGTCAGGTTGGTGAAGACGGTGTGCACTTGCCAAATACAAATTGGATAAAATCACTGCTGAGAGGCAGAACTTATGAGAGAAGAGTTAATGGTTAATTCAGAAAATTGGAAAGGCAAAAACAGAGTTTGACGTTGATATTTGTCCATTTGTGTGACCAGGAAACATTCTGACTTCATTTTTATGTTGCACTTGGTAAGAAAGCTACTTGGATCAATGGCAGACCAAATTTAATGTAGATCTAATTTTATTCAACAAAATATTTTGAAAAATGTACGCAGGATGTGTAATATTGCCATGGATGCAATGAATTACAGCAACAACCTATGGCAGAAACATGAAATCCCTTTGGTAACTTTTTAAAAATGTTCCAATAGTTCACTGAATTAACTATTAGCAGTTCTTACAGCAATCAATTGATTACTTTGATAATAATAATAAATAATATATATATCTTAAAATTGGGGAATTGTCTGGCAAGTTATGAAACTTGTCATAAGCAGAAAAAGAGAGCCACATACAGAGTGGTGACAAATTAATGGAAAAAGCTGACAGCTTGACTGGAGTGAGAGGAGCCACTGGATGTTATGAAGTGAAGATATTGAGAGAACCAGGGACATTGTAGTTTCCTTACAGTCTTTAACGATAGAGGAAGTGCTCCAAGCTCCAGTTTCAGCTGTCTGTTATAAAGTGAGGGGCATTTTGCTGGCATGGTTTGGGTTTACTTGTTGCTTTAAAAAGAAGGGTGACAAACCAAGCGCACCAATAAAAAATTGTTGTTTAGGAATCACCTTTTCACTCATGATGAAACATTTCATTCCTGATGGCGGTGGTCCTTTTCAGGTTGTAGATACCCCCATCCACAGGGCATGAGCAGTCACTGAATGGGTTGATGAGTTATTTTTTAGTTTAGTTATCAGATTTCAAGCCAGTTTTGGTGATTATGGACCAGAGTGTTAGACAGCATTAATCACTACCACTATAACCCCTTTCGGATTAATCCCTCTAATGGAGTTCCAGAAGCTTGCAGAATCAATGCCAAAGTGCATTGAAGGTGTTCTAGTGGCACATAGAAACCCAGCATCCATGTCATCAATCTGTAGAATAAATATGTTGCATGCTGTGGCCTGTTTTTAAGTCACAGTTTTGTATGTTTTTCGTTTTGGCTGTAATAAACAGCCATAATTACGAGATCCTAATGCACACGCCGTTTTCTGATCGTGATCATGAGAGATTTTCCATAAATACAGGACAATGTGCAAGAACGCAGCAGGAATAGTATCAGTTTAAAACTTGCCTGAGAATCCTCCAGTATATCAGATTTCTACAGCATCGAAGTAAGACTGTTATTAGTACAAGAATAATTCATCTAGAAAGCTGCAAAATGTTTCCACCAAATATCTTGTTTCATAGTGTACTGCATTCTGTGTTTTACTCTCTTCTGTTGTATCTTGTTGATTGATGTTGGTGTCTTCGGTGAAGCCGTTTTTCTGATATTGTGTGCTTGAGGATTATACTGATCTGTCTAGGTTTGTCACACTGGTGCAGAGCTGAGCTCCATATTCACCTGAGCTTCAGTGAGTAAATGAGGCCATCTTGTGGTTAAAAACAGAACATTCTAACGATTTTAAACTTCATTCATGCCTTTCTTGCTTCACTGACCTGTTTTATAGCTGGTCCTTGATCATTTTATATTCAAAACATCATGATCTTAAATACCAATAATCAGATTTGTATAGTTCTATCAGTCGGTTCTGGTCACAGAAGGTTTTTTTCAGTTTCTTTTTTTTGTTTTTTTTTTACCAGAGGGGGGGGGGAAAGGAAGCAGCAAACAAAAGAGGCAGTGTAAGTTTAACAGTGAGGAAACAGAACTTTGACATTGATTTACAGGACAATAACTTATAAATGTTATGTTTTCTCCCCAGTAACCAAGTCAAAGTCAGGCAGTTTAATAAAAAGTAACTGAAAAAAGCAAATACACAAAAGACCATACTTTACCGTTTTCAACTTTTTTGGAATTTCATGATATTTTCTTAATTTATAATCCTGACATTTACATGACAAATTTATACCTGCTGTTATTTAAAAAAACTTAAAAACAAAAAACAAAAAAACAAACAAAAAACCCCCCATACAGTTATGTCATGAGTGATTCCCATTCAGTTTCGTTCATGACTCCACCTCTGCTGACAATCCCCATGTGACCTAGTGACAGGGTGAGGCTCTGGGTGCACTTGTTTCCGCTACGAAGGACCAGGAGGCCAAGGCTTGAACGGAGGGAGAGGTGTAGCGTGCCCAAAGTCATGGACTACCAACAGAAACTGGCTGAAAAGCTCACCATCCTCAATGAGAGAGGGAATGGGGTGCTGATACGCATGAACTACATTAAGAAGGTGAGGGAGACTTTGGAAACTAATGGTACACGCAACAGAGACGGGAAAAAAGGAACTTCTTCTTTCTTCATGTTTTGGTCATTTTCTCAGACATATGTGCCTACAGACAATTACTGCACAAAACAAAGATACATTTGAGAGTAAATGTATCACTAAATACTTATTCACTGCTCAGCAATTGACTAAATTTGATATTATTTGAATTAGTTTGTATTAACGTTTGTCTTCAGTTTCCACAGAGCTGTTAAAAGAGAACAATATGATCATTTTATAGATTGCAATCACTTTTATATATATATATACACACACACACACACACACACACACACACATACACACACATACACATGTACACACACAAGAAACAAATAATGATGTATAAAACAGATAAAGTAGAACATGTCAACATACTTTACATCTGTAAGGCACGGAAGTACAACAGAGTCCTCTAAGAATGCATGGCAGCAGTCAGAATCCAGAAAAGCACAATTTCTTAAAGTCAAGAGAATCTTCAGACAGTGTAACTTAAACTGTAGTAATGAGATAATGTGAAATAAACTGTGCTGTTTGTGCGGTTTGTCTATGTACTGACTGCACTTTGTGAGCAGTACAATCTCCCAACTGCAACTGAGCGTTTTTCTCCAAAGAGGAAGTGCAATCAGGAAGTCAGTCTGTGCTGTCAGTCAAAATTTTAGTTCTGAACTGAAAACTGTGAAGCTCACACAAAACAGAAGGAAATCTATTGAACTAGAGGGGCTCCAGGGCCAACCGTCTATTCTTCTATGATGTAATTTCACAAACCAAATCAGATTTGCTACCAGATATACATGTGCGCCACGTCTCTTCCGAGTTTAATGAGAAAGGAAGTCATCGAAATACAGCCTCCCTGGCAGAGAAAACATATCAGGGAATGTGATTATTTAAGCAGTAACTTGTGACAGGTCCATGGTTTGGAGCTTAGCTATTATAAAATCACCACGTCAAAGTATGTTTGGTTCATGATAATTCAGACATTTGTGACATGTAATGTATAAGCACCAGTATGCACAAACTCCATGCTTACATTTATCAGGAGAAGTAGTAAATAAAGAGTCTTAATATGAGCTATTTTAAAATGTTGCCCAGTGAAATTTTACGGTCCATGCATTATTAAAGCTTCTGCACTCAGGCATCACACTTGGGGTCTGCTACAGTCTTCCTCAGCTCAAGATTAGAGAATAACATCCTCCCATAATTCATTCTCTCACTTCTGTTCCAGTTATGTGCAGACCCCAAACTGCGACCCTCCATCCTAACAGACAAAGCTATGGAACCTGCCATCAAGTATATTAACAAGAAATTCCCCAACATCGACTTCAGAGGAAACATTGTAAGTATGAAGCAGACTCTTTTTCTAACCTAATCAGGGTGATCGTTTTTCATGCTTAGTTTCTTTGTGATTATAAAGATCACAAGCAGATTTCACTGAGATTTCTTGTCAGTTAATAATTATAACAGTGTGTGATCCAATGAAAATGCTGTGATTTAATGCTTTTCTGTTCTGTGTTGTGACAAAATGATTATCTCGTGAAAACAAAAGTCTGCTCTTGTGATAATAAAATAATGCTTATCAGAACAAAGCGTTGCATCAAAAGAAATATTTAAGATATTTGTGATGTAGAAAGATACAGCATGTTACAGTTTTTTTTGTTTTTTTGTATTGGATTTTACTGCATTGTCCAAATGTCTCTGTTCATATTTGTTTTATACGCATTTATAATCATCATTTATTTAATTTTATGCATTTTTAAGGATTGATTGATTGATTAATTGAATA
Organism: Amphiprion ocellaris; assembly: GCF_022539595.1. Classification (NCBI taxonomy): domain Eukaryota; kingdom Metazoa; phylum Chordata; class Actinopteri; family Pomacentridae; genus Amphiprion; species Amphiprion ocellaris. The sequence goes on from NC_072770.1 coordinate 33,401,943, forward strand.
TTGAAGGGAGATGATATGTTCAACCACTGGAGAAAGGATTCATACAGTTTGCCACCTCACACCTGACTAGTAATGTTTTCATTATTCTTCATTACAGCAACATCTGACCAGCATTCAGCGACAGAAATCTGAAGTGCTTACAGCCACAAGCAGCTACTACGACTCTTTCATGGATGTCATAGAGTTCAGGGTGAGTTTTGTTTGATTTGTTTTGTGCTTCTCATCTTCCCCCCCTAAAATTTTACCTTTGGCATGACAAGAAAATGACCCCAAGCAAAGCATCAGACAATTAACAAATAGTGAAAAGTATTCAAGACAAGTGAAAAAAGGCTGTATGTCAGTCTTCAGATTTGAAAACACAAATGTGAAAAACCGTGGTGATCGTTGCAGCAAACAGAGCCCTCTTTGTTTTTGTATACCCTTTATTTTATCTTTATTTTAAACTTTGTTACCACAAAATACATTTACATATAGAGTGGTTTATACTGAATCAAGAGAATAATTGATTATATTCCCAATATCAAGGACACTTATTGTACCTCAGTGTGGTTTGTTGCAGTTTTTACTAGCTTCTTCACATTTGCATATTTCTGTGATGGAGGTCGCAGCCGAGCCAAAGGCATCACTGGGATTTGTGAGCTTGCAAATGACTCAATCTTGATGCTGTGGGAATATGCAAATGGTTAATGGTTATCAAGCTACAGGTTTCTATAAAAATGATAATATGCTTTGAAAATTTCATTAGAGACCTGACTTTATGCAGATATTGCTTTGTTCTTGTGCAGGTCGTTGTTTTCTAATCTAACTGTTCTCTGTTCTTCCCTCAGGACCACGTTTATGAGTTGCTGAACACCATCGATGCCTGTCAGTGCTTCTTTGATATTGTAAGTATTTGCTGGGTGGCTTGTAATTGCTTTAGTCATACTCAACATCTGCTCATAATCTGAAAAGCTGTCACTCTGTTCTCCTGTCTTAGTTCATGCTGCGGATGCATGTTGTTTACTGCTCCATGTTGCATTTTGTACTTTATGTTGTTTACTTCTTACTGCCCCTGGTGATGTTTGTTGGATGATTTCATTATCTGAATTAACCCTCCAATTATCCTCAAATATTACTAACATATTTTACCCTTGGGGTCAGTCTGACTCCAGGCATATTTGCCTCCAGAAAATCATCACATAAAATTGTTGACCAAGTTTGTGTCAGGCAACCCTTGATAATGAAACCTGAGCTGACCTGTACTCTAGCATCACCATCAGTCCAAACTTTTAAACTAGAATTAATCTTTCATACAAAATGCTTAATTTTATTTACTGACAACATTTATGACCCCAAGAGTATGAACCCTATTGGTTCTGGCAATGATATGACCTTTCCTGTAGTGCCACCATCAGGTCAAACTTTCAGTTTAGAGATAGTGTATCTTGTATGACACGGGACAAAACTTGGAATGTCTTCAGAGACATGGTGGCTGGAAATATTGCCCTTCCAGTCTCAACATTCCAAAGGCTTGCTGTTGCTTCACCTTTTGATTTGTAAATTCCTGCCAAAAGCAGCAAGCCAATGTAGTCAACTACATCCAAATTTTTCAAACTGTCCCCATATAGATGCTTCCCCTCTAAATTTGTCATCCCAAGTACAATATTTTCAGTCAGTGTAATGAAGAGCTCTAATGATGACTTGATGTCTTTAGCATGGCTGACTGCATTTCTGGTGGGGCCTGGAACCATTTTGATAATATTAGTAGCACTAAGTCTACCCTGCTGATGAAGAGGAGAAAGGGACCATATTATCTTTCCATTTTTGGAAGGGATCATGTCTGCTGGTGGTTGAGAGACAAAAGGAGGGTCAACAATCTTATTCGCATCAGGTGAACATTCTTCAATATCAGGGTCCTCCCCAACACAATCCTCTGTCTCAGAAACATTCTCCTCTAGGTCACTTACACTGTCAAAGAGTCTGCTCCAAAACACCATTGACAGTAAACCTTTTTCCACAGGATATTTTCAAGTGAAAGAGCCCGCAGATTGCAGATAGAGGGCTGCCCTGCAAGCTTTTAAATGTTTGCTCTTCCCATATTTTGCATGAATAACCAATGTCCTGCCGGGAATACCCACCCTCCACAGCATAGGAAATATCAGTTATCAAGTCTGCACCTGCAGGTGTGAGGATGTTAGGTCACTCAGACAGACAAGTTTTAAGCAGCTAAAGCAGCTTGGGGTCAATCAGACTCCAGAGGAACACCAGTGCATGCAATATGTGTTCAGCACACTGAAAATATTATCATGATAATTTTATGCTCAATCAGTCGTCCCCATCAAATTAGGAAAAGTCATGAAATATGAAGCAAAAAAAAAAAAAAAAAAGTCAGCTATTATTTTTTGAATGATAAACATGGAAAGTCAAAGTGACCCCAAAGATAATAGAAGAGTTAAATTGGCACCTCTTGCTTGTGATGTTAAACATGAAGTCCATCAAGATGATCTCTCAAGTCATTTTACTGTGCTGCATCTGTATTACACTATAAGCTGGAAGGAGGTAGTTGCAGATCAACTGACTCTGCAGCAATTTTTATCTCAGTCAGTCAACTTTGACTTCACCAAAAATTACCTGGATCTGATCGTCACCTACACGTCAGTTATCATAACGCTGTCTCGCATCGACGACAAGAAGGCTCTGGTGGGAATGTTCAACTGTGCCCATGAGATGACCAATGGGAGCAGGTAAGGAAATGAAAAACTACTGAATGGATCTGCACTGATCTCACTGATAGAGTACAGTGTAATTTGATGGATGACTGTGTTTTCCATTTACCTACTGCTTAAAATCCCATCTTTCCATCCTTGAGCACTTTAATTGAAAAAAAAATCCCACATCCATCAATATGACTACTCTGCTGATCGTCATAATTAATAAGAATTATAATTCATCATTGGCCTGACATTAACTTTTGTGCCAAGTGGTACTTTGGTAGTTTGTATTCACCAGTTTTGGAGGATGTATTCATACATTTCAAAACAAAGACATGGGTAGAAAACATGAACAAATACATTATAGAATAACAACAATATCATCTTCATTTGTATAGCACTATCAAAACAAAGTTAGAAACACTTAACATAGCAGGTAAATATCATATAAAACATAGAATCAGAATATATGGTGACAGTAAAGAGAAATAAAGAACCAAACAAATCAAACTGAAATTAGAAAATGGATGGTTTGCAAAGCATGCAAATATCACATAAAATGTACTGAACATAGTAAAATAAATACAAGTACTACCAGTAACATAAGATATAAAATAAACCGTTTACTCAGCCTGCCTTATTTCCTCAGGCACAGCAGTTTATACTGGGAATAGAAGTCACATTTGACTTGAGCAAGACCACACACAGTTAAACCCCCAGAGAGGGGCCTCAACTCTTCATTATTTCTGCTGCCCCAAAATTAAGCCGTGCAAAATGATTCAATTTCTTAAAGCCTAAATTTGTACCCTCAATAAAATCCCTGCCGCTAGATGACCGTACTTATGTAGCGCATCATTATTATGATGTCCTGCTTCTTTTCTTCTTCTTGTGGCTCCACTGACTAATTGCATGCTACATTGAATCTGCAGTGACCCCTCATACCCACGACTTGGCCAGATGTTTGTGGAGTACGATCATCCCTGGAGGAAGCTCACTGAGGAGTTTGGCCCCCATACAAGGGTAAATTCATCTGACATTAAAAAAAAATGTGTACTTGCTTATCATTAGCTGAAAATGGTACAAAACATTTTATGATTTGCTTCAGAGTCAAAGGTGGCCGGTGGCCAGGTGAAATATATAAAAATATGTTAATAAATTATACAAAATTTTCAGTTTCATTAACTTTTCTGCTTATATTAATGGGATGTTTTCCTCCTTGCAACCCCTCTCTATATTTTTATACCTTTATTTATTTAAACACAAAACATTTAGACCAAATTATAGACACTTCCGTCCTATCATATTACTGTCTTAACAAACAATTCCCCATTTGATGTTTTTTATTAGCTTTAAGGTGGTTAAAGTGTTTTATTCCAATCTGTCTGGCAGTATAATATGTTGTTATTAATCATAGCAGCATATTGTTGCAGCTCATTGTGAAAACAGAATCATGTTTTCACTTAGGAAATTACTGCTATGGATTTCATGACTGCACCACTCCATCAAATGAAAATATTTTATGCTCATCTTTCCAAAACTGACATATTTTGGTATCTTTGGAATCCTCACTTTAGCTGCACAGAGGCAGGAGTTTGCATCAGGTCACTAACTGCTAAGACGCTGACAGTTAAAAGGGCTTTGCTTGTGGTTTATCATGAAGTATGACTGTGTGTGCTTTAAACCACAGACTGCAGTTTATGAGCCTTGGATTTGGGGTTTGAAGCGCCGCCATCTCTTAATATCTGTGTATTTTGCCTTCTTTTGTTCATTTTCCCTCCCTCTCTCTCTGCATCTCCCCCGCTATCTGTCCTCCCCTCAGTCTGTGACAACAGCGTTGCTTTCCCTGAAGATGCTCTACCCACGTAGGAACCTTCCAGCGGAGCAGTGGCGGAGCGCCCAGCTCCTCAGCCTGCTCAGTGCTCCAGCTGCCATGCTGGATCCAGCCTGCTGTGACACTGTGAGTCCCCCTCTGCTCACCTCTCCTCTGGTATTTATCTGTGACAGAGAGAGAAGGGCGCTAAGAGAAATTACAGAAGGTGTCACAGCCAAGATGCTCTAACAGCAAATGTATTATTCTATAGGTCAAATACAGACTTATTGAAATTAGGAGCTCTATGTCCCATTTTCTCACCCTTCATACTTCCAATGATAATATATCATTTCAACGTAACGTACTGTGTTGCCTTTTAACTTCTTTGCTCCTTCCTTACATCCATCTTACTAGAGGATATTTAAAAACACCCACTTATTTAACTTCCTGCATCAGCACATTTTGGGAGGACAGTCAATAATTCTTTGAAATAAAAAAATCAATAAGCTCAGACTAACGCACAGAAAACTACTGAGCTTCCTCTGCAAATAAACAAGAGTACAGTGGCGATGCAGTGTAAAAAAAGAAGACACTATAGCATGATATGCTATACAGTCACCTCCTAAACAGACTGGCTTTTCCTTTTTTCCAAAAGATTGCTTTAGTAAACATGTCTGTGCTGGCAGCTCATACGTTTGTCGTCCACCACAGATGGCATGTGAATACCTGTCTATGGAGGTGATGGAGCGATGGATCATTAGTAAGTGTTTCTCCCTCTGACAGGATGTGAACATTTGCAAATTACACATTAGTACTAGCAGGATTCAGGTTTTTTCAGCACATCTCAGACACTCTGACATCTTGTACATATGAAGATAAATATGTAAGCACAACTACAACTAATAAAAGGATCTGGCTTAAGACACATTTCCAGTTAGCATTTTCCATAAATGACAATTAACTTTAACATTATCAGTGAATGACAGCTAGTTTTAAAATTACTTTTTTTTTTTTTTTTTTTTTTTTACTGTAACTGTTTTGATTTTGGTAATGCTCATACTCTTTGTGCTAGTATTGTTTTTGTGCCATCTTATCTCCAGAATAGTAATTTTGTCTTTGAAAATCTTCACACCTCACATCTTAATGATTAAAAGAAAAAGCAAACAAAGCCTTTAACCCAATTATTGATGATGTAATCACAAATAACCGCGGGATGCCCACAGTTTTTTAGACTTTATAGTGATTGTTGCTAACCTTCCTCCTTGTAGTCGGCTTTCTGTTGTGCCACAGCAGCCTGAATTCGAACCAGGCTTCCCAGGAGCTGTGGAAGATGGCTCTGCGGAGCGGCATCTACCTCATCCTCACCAGAGACGAAGTCCTCAACATACACAAGGTGTCTGAGGACCTATTCGACAGTATTAAAGGGTATGAAATCTGTCCTGCTGTGCAATGAGAAACGGTTGATGAATAAATATTTTAAAAACAAGATAACTGACAGTAGGTGCAAAATAATAAACCCTCATATTTCAAGCAGTAACGAATGGGAACTGATTTAAAAATGCATCTTAGATGCCGTACTCCGAGAGAGAAGAGTCCTCACCAGTAGCGTGACTCTCATTTAATTGTGTAAATTACTCATGGAGTGAGCCTGCATCAGCAGTCTCAACTGCCATATTTTGCAAATACCAAATCATTTTATGTATGAGTTTTAGGGAGAATTATTATTCATGAAATTACATATTGGTAGTAGCTAATACCATATGACTTATGTGAGTTGTGCAAAATTATCAAGCTGAATTTTTGACAACCACAGCATAGCAACTGCTGAGGTAAACTTCATTTTTTTCTAAACCTACTTCTCCATAACATTGCTGGATACACATTCAGTTTAAAATGAGTAAAATAAGCCTAAGACAGCCTTCAGCAATTTCAAAATTACAAATGAAATATGCCTTGACACTTTAACTCTGGCAATAAGAGAGGAGCTCAGTGTAAAAATAGACCAAGGTTAGCAAGAGAGGACACAAGGTTGAAGAGCAATTATAGTGAGTAATCCTTTCCATGGGATGAGTGTGTTATGATTTATAGTAAAATAGTTAAAGCACAGGCCTATTGAAAATCGAAACTGCCACGAAGTTAATAAATGTCAAGAAAAAGATATTATCAATCCCTGAGACTGGCATTAATCCATCTATGCATAAGAGTGGAAATGAGCTTGTGTCTCGTTAATTCTTTTTTCTTTTCTTTTTTCAGATATAGCAAGCGAGTCGCAGACATCAAGGAGTGCCGTGAGCATGCTATAGTCAACAGGTGAGCCTGGAAGGAAAATAACAACTGGTTTTACCATTTTTGTGCCATAAATACACAACAATGTGCATTTACTTTGGAACGAGCTGTGAGAACGTAATGTTTTGAATGTTATTACCAGTGGAGCTATGCACAGAGAGAGGAGAAACTTTCTGAGAGGAGCGCTGAAGGAATTATTTAAAGTTCTGGAAGATGAACCTGGGCTCCTGGGACCAAAGGTAGAAGTACAGTAAGGAGCATAACAGTGGTACTTGAGGAATTTAAAGCATGTCATTACTGCAAGTTATGACTCCAAAATGAAATTCTGGTCACATGACTTGTGATGTCTTTGATCCATCTTCCATCCAAATTGTATTTCATAGTAATTTAACTTTCACCAGTTGAAGTTGAGGCTCTTTCCTAACATTCATCTTCTGTGTTCTGTGGACCAATCAAATCCCTAAGGCCCTGTTTGTCTTCATGGCTCTGTCATTTTCTCGTGACGAGGTCCTGTGGCTCGTCAGACACTCTGAGAATATGCCAAAGATAAAGACGCCCGAGGATTACATTGACAAGTAGGTCACAGGTATATAGGAAGTAAACCACTGCTGTGGACTGCTGCAGCTACACACATGGACAAAATTGTTGGTACAACTCGGTTAATGAAAGAAAAACCCACAATGGTCACAGAAATAATTTGAATCTGACAAAGTAATAATAAATAAAAATTCTATGAAAATTAACCAATGAAAATCAGACATTGCTTTTGAACAGTGGTTCAACAGAATTATTTTAAAAAATAAACTCATGTAACAGGCTTGGACAAAAATGATGGTACCCCTAGAAAAGACTGAAAATAATGTGACCACAGGGACATGTTCAATCAAGGTGTGTCCTCTAATTAGCATCACAGGTGTCTACAAACTTGTAATCAGTCAGTCGGCCTATTTATAGGGTTACAAGTAGTCACTGTGCTGTTTGGTGACATGGTGTGTACCACACTAAACATGGACCAGAGGAAGCCAAGGAGAGAGTTGTCTCAGGAGATTAGAAAGAAAATTATAGACAAGCATGTTAAAGGAAAAGGCTATAAGACCATCTCCTAGCAGCTTGATGTTCCTGTGACTACAGTTGCACATATTATTCAGAAATTTAAGATCCATGGGACTGTAGTCAACCTTCCTGGATGTGGCCGCAGGAGGAAAATTGATGACAAATGGAAGAGACGGATAATAGGAATGGTAACAAAAGAGCCCAGAACAACCTCTAAAGACATTAAAGGTGAACTCCAAGGTCAAGGTACATCAGTGTCAGATCACACCATCCGTCGTTCTTTGAGCCAAAGTGGACTTCATGGGAGACGACCAAGGAGGACACCATTGTTGAAAACAAATCATAAAAAAGCCAGACTGGAATTTGCCAAACTGCATGTTGACAAGCCACAAAGCTTCTGGGAGAATATCCTATGGACAGACGAGACAAAACTGGAACTTTTTGGCACATCAGCTCTATGTTCACAGACGCAAAAATGAAGCATATCAAGAAAAGAACACTGTCCCTACTGTGAAACATGGAGGAGGTTCTGTTATGTTCTGGGGCTGCTTTGCTGCATCTGGCACAGGGTGTCTTGAATCTGTGCAGGGTACAATGAAATCTCATGACTATCAAGGTATTCTAGAGAGAAATGTGCTGCCCAGTGTCAGAAAGCTTGGTCTCAGTCGCAGGTCATGGGTCTTGCAACAGGATAATGAGCCAAAACACACAACTAAAAACAGTCAAGAATGGCTAAGAGGAAAACATTGGACTATTGTGAAGTGGCCTCTATGAGCCCTGATCTAAATCCTATTGAACATCTGTGGAAGGAGCTGAAACATGGCGTCTGGAGAAGGAACCTTCAAAACTGAGACAACTGGAGCAGTCTGCTCATGAGGAGTGGACCAGAATACCTGCTGAGAGGTGCAGAAGTCTCATTGACAGTTACAGAAATCGTTTGATTGCAGTAATTGCCTCAAAAGGTTGTTCAACAAAATATTAAGTTAAGGGTACCATCATTTTTGTCCAGGCCTGTTTCATGAGTTCATTTTTTAAAATAATTCTGTTGAACCACTGTTCAAAAGCAATGTCTGACTTTCATTGGTTAATTTTCATAGAATTTTTATTTATTATTACTTTTGTCAGATTCAAATTATTTCTGTGACCACTGTGGGTTTTTCTTTCATTAACCGAGGGGCACCAACAATTTTGTCCATGTGTGTATCTCTGCCATAATAGTGTGCAGAAGTATGGAAGTTATCCGTTGAATTTCAATCACAGAGAGAGCATCAGCAGTGAAGTAAATGAGGCCATAACAATCACAAAACATCTTGTATTCATTTGGTAGTAAGTAAGAAAAGCAGCAGTGCCACATACTGCAGCAGTTATACACAGCAAAGTTGTCTATGCAGATGAGATTTTACAGTGGATTTAACATTTTAATTCTGCAAAGAAATAACTAATAGTATTTCTGTGTCTGGTGTTGATTTGTTTCCTTTTTCTCCAGTCAGATGGCTGAGTTGCTGTTCCACATGGAGAAATTAAGAGGTCTAATGAGAAAACACATCCACGTAGTTCAGCGCTACCATGTTCAGTACCTGGCACAGTATGATGCTCTGGTCCTCAATGACACCATACAGGTACCTGCTGTTAGCAAGTGCATATGAGCACATGAATTGTTGAAAATGAACAGGAGTGTTTCCACAATTTTAAATTCTACATGGCAGGAATAAAAACAATGATGCTAATTGCATCTGTTACTCACAATCAAATCATCTTTATTCACTACAGAACATGTATGTGTGTCCAGAGGAGGAATCAGTCCTGATGACCTCGTTTGTCTCAACCCTGTCTGCCCTCTCAATCAAACAAGGTAATCACAAGGAAATACTGAGCATCATCCACATTTAAAATTAATATTAATGATCTAATAATAACATTTATGTATTTTTCTTTGCAGTGGACAACAAAGAAGAGTTTGATTTCAGAGCGCTTAGACTCGACTGGTTAAGATTACAGGTATGCAGATGTGTTGCACAGCTTCATATGTCATGTAGTGTTCATTTGAGAGTGTGAGATATAGAAATGTATGGAGATATCACACGTTTTCTTCATCCTTTGCTTCAGGCCTACACAAGTGTGAATAAGGCCCCTCTCCCACTAAAAGACTATCCTGACTTGGCAAAGGTGATGAACATGATCCAGTTTCACACAAGGACTGTGGACAGTCTGGAAGAGCTGCTGCAGGAGACATCTGATGTGTCCATCCTCTGGTCAGTCTTCTCCTCTCCTCTCCTCTCCTCTCCTCTCCTCTCCTCTCCTCTCCTCTCCTCTCCTCTCCTCTCCTCTCCTCTCCTCTCCTCTCCTCTCCTCTCCTCTCCTCTCCTCTCCTCTCCTCTCCTCTCCTCTTCGATAACTGCTTATCCTCTGTGCTTTCAGTTTCTACCCTCGCGTCTTTGAGAAGATGTTCATCCAGAGCAGTGAGGAGATGACTATGAAGCGTTACCTCATGGCCTTCCCGTCCGTCTGTTCTCACTTTGGTCACTGTGGACACCCGCTCTGCCCAGAAGAGGTCAGTGTTCAGTCACCTGCTGAAGAGCAGTAGTTATTAGGAGTTAGTTTTCCAACTCTCAAACTGCATGGTGGATCTTGACATTTGTTTCATGCAGTCTGCATTGATGCTGAAGTTTTCAGTTTGTATAGAAATAGAGACATTACTTTGTTGATGCTACTCAACACAAGGGAATGAGTGATTATTGACAGGGATATGCTGTACATGCTTATTTGCACCTTTTGCCAGCTTAGTCTGCAAAACTAAAAACATCTGAAACAGTTTCTATTTCCAACAGATTGATAATTAGTGTACACTGTGTTTGCATAGTATTTTGTGCATGCCTACCTGTGGATTCAGTGTGTCAACTTGTTTGCACGGTCTCACTCTACGCTTGTGTGTCTAGATGGACAGTATGGAGAAGAAGAGTCTACGCCTGTGTGTGACCTTCCTGGAGCAGATAGCCAAGCAGACCAGCAGTGTTGTGTTAGAGATATGTGCCGAGCAGCGCAACCTCCATGACCAGGTGAAGTCTGAGTCTATTTCAGATTTGAAAAAAAAAAACTAATTATCCAGCAGAGATTGATTCTGTGCTGGTTCATATCCAAATATAATCACACTAGCTGGAGGCAATCAACACACTTGGGAATTTGAATAAAATGATAAGACAGGTCTAAAAGTCTGGAGTTGATTAGTATAGTGGTGTTGTTTCACTAATCTGTTTATGAAAATATGACTATATAGAGCAATCTTACTTGTTTGTCTTTAAGGATGATATGTAATATTTGCTTGCCTGGTTTTAATTCTTTCACCCTTTCTCTCTATGTTTCTTTTGTGCTCATTCTCTCCTTCTTTGCATCCAATTCTCCACGTGAAAACCCCTCAGCTGCTGCCCAAGCACTGTGCTGAGACCATCAGTGCAGCTCGGCACCGAAAGCAGAAGAAGCCCGTGCAGAAAAAAGGAGAGGTCCAGAAAGAGAAGCCAGGCGCTGAGAGTTTGAGGAAAGACCGGACAGTCGCGACGAAGTCAGCTTCTCCCTTTATTTCCTTTGATTATTCCCATCATGTCCTCTATTTATCTCACACTGTCTGAACCTTTGATCATTATGCTGAACTGGCAGAAGTTTAGAGTAAATCTGAGTGTAACTGATGCATCCCAGATTTCTGGAGATGTGCAGCATTATCAACAGAACTGGCTCAAGTGAAGTAGTTGTTAGATAAACACTCGACGATGTTGGATTCTCTTTCTGCACTGTGGCTTCAGTTCTGCTGACATTTTCAGTTTTCTTTCTTCAACCAGTGATGCATTTCTTGCCTTCAATTACTAGGAAGACAGGATGAAAATGGTCTTGACTGCAAGACACAGTTTGTTTTGAACTTTATTGCCTTCAAATTGAATCAGTCAGTGTGGACAAGTACTGAATCAAACCAGTAAAAGTTAGAAACAAAACACCTCAACATATTAGAGAGAACCACATAGCAGTTTTACTGGCATCAAGTTTATTTTGGTGTTTTCATTGTTTGGTCATATTCTGTATTTAGCCACACTCAGAGGGCTCTTAAGTCTGAAGAGTTGTAATTCTGTCTCTTTCTCTCATCTCAGTTTTCCTCCCCTTTGCCTCGGTTTCTTTAAGATCTTTATTACCTTATTGTCTGAGAATAGAACATCCACAGTAAAGTCATTGTCAAAATATTTGTCCTAATTTCCTAAAGACCTGCGTCGTCCCTTCTCCTTTTCCGCTTCTTTTTCTCCTAGTGTGGACAAGATGCATCTGATGCTGACAGAGCTCTGCTCCTCCTACAGTCTCTGCAGTGACTTTATTGTCTTCAACCACATCGTTGTTCCCGCAGAGTTCCTCCTTTCTCATCTGGAGACACGCCTCTCTGAGTATGCTGCCATTACATTTATCTAAATAACGGTGGATGATATAATGTGTCCTGAAGGTGTAGAAAAAGTAGTGAGTCTCTGAAGTGACAGTTGTGGATTTTTCTCCCTCTTCATGTGCACCTTAAGAGGATGTCACTTGAGCAGCTCTGTAAACAATTACTGCCAGAAATATGATAATTGCTGATATGAGTGCCTGCTTTCATTGTGAAAGGAACAAGCTGTCCATGAACTACGGTTTTGTCTGCTAGTGCACAAAGACATTGTGCGAGTGTAACCCTGCATATTAACATAATGCCATTATTTTTCCTGTTTTTACTCTGCTGATGTTAAAACTAATTGACTGAAAGCTTCCTATTCTGCAAGCTGTCATGCATGCTTAACGGAAAGTGCAGAAATGTTAAATACAAAACGTGGAATCATTCCTGCCAGTGTGTGACTGAGCGCTGGGAAAACTGAAAATCACCTCAAGCTGCATTTTCTCCAAAGTGTCACTTATTTGGTGAGGTGCAGACAGGTTTTTGTCCTCCAGAAACTCAGGGAATCATTTGAAGCTTGACTCTTGCGAAATGTCTTCTCCATCTCTGTAATGAACCTGAATTCCCTCGCGTCAAGCTGTGTTGCACCCACTTAAAAATCTGAACAGAGATCCATCATGTCACTCCCATGCTCTGTGTCATTTCAGTGCTAACTGCTGTTTAGATTAGGGCCTTGGTACCAGGGTAACCTAATGTTTCTCTGTATATGCTCTGTTTAGTCTCCCTGTCTTAGCTGATGATTATCTCCCCTGTCACCTTAAAATTAGCGACCTCGAGTAGCAGCATGCTCGCAGTGATCAGTCCTTCTGTGGCCAAAAACTGTAAATACAGTCAGGGAGAAAAAAAAAAGGTGAGAGAACGAAGGTTCCCAGCAAAAATAAATACATTTGCAGCAAAGCCCTGGAGTGGTGAATGTGCTGACCTAATGAGGGTAGGGCCGAGTCGCCATGGCTCGTTTAACCTGCTTTAAGGTCCCATCTGTCCACCCTCAGTCCACTTCAGCACGGTGACAAGTGACGTTGGTTCGACTTGTTTCTCCAGGATCATCGTGATAATGGCAAATTACAACCAGACCACCCAGGAGATAGCCCGCCCCTCTGACCTCCTGGCAGGGATAAGGGCCTATACAACCAATCTGCACAGCCTCTCCAGCTACGTCAATGTGGACGTCACCCGGCTGGTGAAGAGTGTCCTGCTGCAGCAAACGCAGCCGCTGGACTCCCGCGGAGCCCAGACTGTCACCACAATCTACACAAACTGGTGTGTGTGATATATAGGCGTACCTATTGTGCACTGCATCTGATTTTTTTTTTTTTTAAAAACATATGTATCCAAGTATATATTCACGTATTGCCATCTGTAGCATAAACCTCACACACACACAGAAACCCACAGGAAGCAGAACTACACATGCATGTTGCACAACTTGTACTGCAGCACACAGAAGTGCATCATCCAGAACATTCTCAGCCTTGTCTCCTTTTCTTACTTTCTCTTTGTCTCTCACCTCATGCTGTTTAATTGGAAATCAAAGTTGCTGAGGAAATTATATCTTGTTTTGTGTGTTTCCTTTCTGCATCTCAGGTTCCTGGAAAGTCTTCTGCGTCAAGCGAGCAACTCCCTCATCGTCCACTGTCCCACAATGCAGTGCTTTGTCAGCCAGACTACTGACAATGAACCAACTTTCAGAGCAGAGGAGTTCTCAGATATTACAGGTCAGCACTGGAGCTTGATTATGGTAATTTTATCTACAGTAAGCATGGAAGTGTTAAAAGTTAGAAGTGCTACTTTTTGCACATTTTTTAAACTATCACTTCTAAATTCACAAAAAGGTACTGACAGATAAGTGAGACAAATAATATAAAAGCAGCACATGTGGTAATGAGGAAATTATTCTTTGACCTTTATTGCATGTTACATTGTGGGATAAAGCAATTCACAAGGCATTTATCAGTGATGTGCAGCCCTTAGTATCCATAGCAACAACTTCAACTTTTGAGAGGTTTTATTTTGAGCTTGTCTATGTTGTACAGTAACTTCACATTTTTAAGGTGCAGCCTTATAAAGTATTTTAGACATGGGGTGTTCCCTTGTTGCATTCTTAAACATATTTTACTCTATGAGAATAGTGTCAAAAAGTGTGAGTAAGAGAGACTTTTTTTGTCATTTTAATTTTTTGCAAATACAGTTTTATATTTGACAGGTTTGAAAAGTTTCTCTGTGCCCAGAGTTTTAATGATCACAAGGATCACCAATCCAAGAGATGACTCACACTTATTAAATGACACAACTTGTAGATCTTGTTCACTCCTGTCACACATCGCATGCAGACGGAGCGTTGTTGCTCAAGAGGATGTGAAGCTTGTCATCGCGGTGGTGTGTGGCGATTTCTTCCACACCGCGTGTCGTCCAATTTATTCTGACTCTGCCTGGCTGATGTGAACTTCAGAATTTGCTTCTCATCTCCCCCACTCTCCCATCGCTGCCTCATAACTATTCCAGCATCACTTGTTTCTCCTCCACACAGCCTCCTGATCCTCCTCCACACTACCTCGTATGAGTAGTGGACCTGTGACTGTATTTAGGCTATATTCACACCACGTCAAACCATGGCTCACGCACACACAAGCGAACATGAACAGTATACATGCATTTATAAAGGAGACCGCTGCACTTAAGTAGACGCTCCCACACAGTTACATCATTATTGTCTATACTGACTCCAGAGTGAGGTATCTACTTGCCTCACAGTGACTCACCTGCACATCCATTAACCATTTCCAATTTTAGCCACCCACGTCCCTGTGCATCCATATTCATGTAGATGTCAAGCCGAGTTAGAGGTCTAATAGCTGCAGTCGCCTCTGTCTGACTGATTCAGACACTTAGAAATTACATTGAATCATCTCTATCATCTGTTTCACTAGTAGAAAGTCCATCCATCCATTATCTAGACGCCACTTAATCCTTATTAGGGTCGCAGGGGGGCTCGAGCCAATCCCAGCTGACTTAGGGCGAAGACGGGGACTGTCTATCGCAGGGCGAAATACATTATATAGACACTCACATTCACGCCTACGGACATTATAGAGTTACCAATTAACCTGAGCATGTTTTTGGACTGTGGGAGGAAGCCAGAGTACCCAGAGAAACCCACGTATGCACAGGAAGAACATGCAAACTCCACACTGAAAGATCCCTGGAAGGCAGGGATGCAAACCGGGGATCTTCTAGCTGCAAGCCGAAAATGCTAACCACCAAGTCACTGTGCAGCCCTAGTAGAAAGTCAAGCTTTGCATTTGATTCCCGTAAAAACGGTGTAAAGAAACAGTGCATCTTCACTCAAGCTTTCTTTTGTGAATTCATGTAGACAGGGCAACATGTTAACCACAATACTTAAATTATTCATGTGAACTTTCAAACAGAGTTACAGGCTTTGGCAGAGCTGCTGGGTCCATATGGCCTGAAGTTTCTGAGTGAGAACCTCATGTGGCACATCACCTCTCAAGTCAGCGAGCTGAAGGTACAGTGTGGAGCGATGGACTTGTTTTAAAAATGTAAACTAGTGGTTTGTATTATCTACACTGATGTGTCAAATTTAGTTTAAGCTAAATTTAGCTCTTGTTTTCTATCACATCTCGTCAGATCTCTTGCATTAGGTGTTTTGGCTGTTTGTGTGCAGCAGACAATGCAGTAAGTGTGGCAGTTTGGCTTCTAAAGCCCACAAATTATCAAGCTAGAGAGCAGTTATTATTGTCTTTGTATAGGGACACAAAGGCACAATGAAATAACTAAACACAGTCTATTCATACAGTTCACTGACTTCTGTTTGGAATCAGTTTTAAATTCTGTTAAAAAGGAAATGTAAATTGAAAAGGCTTTTTTCACGGAAATGAGACATTATACATTTCAATTTCATAATATTTTGTCAAAAAGTCACAGTCATTTCCAAATATATTAGTTTTGCTAGCAAAGATGTAGTCACAGTCTATGAATATAAGTTAATTAAAATACATTTACTGACTTCCTTGTACTGTGTAAAAAAGGCTCATGTAGAGGCAGTTTAGGGCATAAAACCTGTAGATCTCTTCTAAAACAAACTCTAGATCCTCACACACAGTTAATAATGCTGTACTGCGTCATGCTTCCCATTTTGACACCTGGAACTGAAGCGAGAAGTTGCAGGATTTACCGCCAGACAGACCTGTCACAGTTATGACCTCACCATTGTAACTCCGTACTGTAAGTGGTTTTATTACCTATTTCACTTTCATCTCTTCTTAGAAAATGGTGATTGAGAACATGGACATCCTGGTGCAGATGAAGAACAACTTTGATAAGCCCGAGGAAATGTCCAATCTGAAAAAGAGGCTGACAGGTGAGAAGTACAGAGGGAAGATGTGATGGAGGAGGTAAAGGTGCTGAAAAGAGCTGTAGAAAAAAGGAGACTGGAAGAGGAGGATCTGATGAAAAGTAAAAGGTGAGAAGAGCAAATACGAAACAGATTAGAAGAAGAACGATACTAAGAAGTGAGGGGGAGTACTGTAGAAAAAATAATCTAAGCATAGACCACAGTCACTTTCATTCTTCTCCAGAAACAAGTATCAAGTACTGCAAACAGCAATCAGGTGCCAGTAAATGGATAAATAAGAATAAGAGTTAGAAATTCCACCAGTATATTTATGTAAGTACTGTGCTAAAGTAGGCTTTTGAAGTTCCATTTTATGCATCTATATGTTCTACTTAAACACCTAGTTTTTGCTCCTTAAAGTGCATTTGATTGCTCTAGTTTTAGGTTGCATTGCTACTTAAGATTTTTACATTTTAGGCATACGGTATGAATAGATTATTTATTGTTCAATTAAGATCCAGCTCTGCTTATTACAACAGAAAAATGCCAGTTATGCATCAATGCAATGATAATCCAGTAATACTTTAGATTCTGATGATAACGATTACCAGTAAGAGTTTAAATGTGGGATTTTTTTCATTTATTTTTTTACTGTGTAAGGGTTTTTCCACCGCATGGTTTTCCTACTCCAACGCATGACACGTCAACATCTATTCTTCTTCAGACTGTAATCACAAGCTCATCTCAGGTCTCATTAAATTCTCATGATAATATATGATCTTAAGCCTCAGCCTGATCCCCCAGAGTGACATTCTCATCCATGTAGGAGCCACAAGTTAATTAAGTGCAAATAACCGGTTGTGCTGTCAAACCCTTAACAATTTGTTGTTATCAGTAATGGCATGCTTTTGTTTGTTACAACAGCAATTTGTCACACATTCACCCACAGTGTTATAATTGGGGACACTGCGCTAGCAGAGCAGTTTCGTTTCATGCTTAAGTACAGTATAAAGACAACAGGTGTAAAGCTCAGATTTGTTCTATATGTGCATGTAGGTGGAGAGAACGTGCTGAAGAGGATGACCATCATCGGGGTGATCCTGTCCTTCAGATCAATGGCACAGAACTGTCTGAACGATGTACTGTCCAAGATTTTATTATATAACCTATATAATGAAACTGTGTAGAGTGTGGTGTAGATATGAAATATATGTGGAGCTGATATTATCTTAAGTCCTTGACATTATATATAAAAGTCTCTCCTTTGTTATGGATGATCCCAGTAATATTGTGTTGTATAATTCTGCAATCTAGATCCTGCAAAAGCATTGTCCCTACCTGATGGGGCCCATCGAGTGCCTGAGAGACCTCATCTCTCCTGAAACTGACATTAAGGTAAAGCACAGCTGTTCTCCCATGTCAAGAAATTTAAACGGTAAAAAAAATAAAAAAAAGTCATCCATATGTTAGAATCCCACTGAGGAACAAACGTTCAGTAATCAGGTTTTCACTGTGCAAGAATCATCACATCACAGTTTACCAACAGTGTATTCACAGTTTGTTTTCAATGGGTTACCTTATTGTGGGAAAATTTGTACTGAAGGCCTGTTATTGTATTGACAAAATGTCTGTTTCCTTTGAGATTGGAAAGGTTGATGAGGTGATGGACTGTCATCAAAGGCTAAGAAATGGAGAATACAGCATGTGTGTGTGTGGCAGAATTTAATATGTTTAAATAATAGACAAAAAGCAATGGTAAATCTGAGCTAAGGGGCTTAAGAGAAACAATTTTTTTTTGGTTCTTTAGTACTAACCAAATTAAATTCCTTATCTCCCTCTGGGGTAATCTGTGTGACTGTGACTCATGAACTCTCCTTCCCTGTACTGACGTCTGGCCTCTGAGTACAGCATGACAGCCGTGCCACAGCCTGGGCCAGGATAACCCCAAAGACGTCAGCAGCCCTCCTCGTGCCTCCGTGAGAGACTCTGATCGCTGCTGCAGCTCTGCTCTCTGAACCACATTAGTGGAAACATTCTGCCCAGACAGGCCAACCATGCATGTAACCAGAAATAGGGCAAGATCAAAAGCCGAGCGTCAAGACAAAGACACCCACCGCTAGTTTAGTGTCACTCCTGGAAGAATATGGTGTATGTCACTTCTGTTGCTGTCATATGAAAAGCAAAACATAGAAAAGCATCCCACTGGCTGTGTTTCGGAGAAGTCGGTTGGACGGTAAAATGTAAGAAGCGTTCAATTTGGACCACAGCGGCTCAGTCATTAAAAACGCATGACGTGCAGATTCAAGGGAAAGTGAAGGAGAACATAAAAACACCACACAGTTACAACAGTGTGCCTCCAGTTAAATCAGTGTCTGTCTAGATTTGATCTTTGACCTTGTGGATTTAAAATGTCATCACTTCATCATTGTATTCTGTCAGATATCTGTGTGACATTTTGTATCAAATAAGAATTGTGACCAAAAATGTGTTTTGGGAGTTGGTAGTAACCTGATCTTTGACCATCAAAATCAAATCACTTCATTCTTGAGTCCAGCTGAACATTTGCACCACATTTCAAGAAATTCCATCCATTTGATATAGTTTGACGCAGAGACACTAAAGAGACCCAACTGTGGAAGCACTAAAAGGGAAAACTGCGTGCGAAGGGGTTAAATGCACCTCATGTCAGCATTTTCACCTCCTTGGTGCGGAAGCTTCAAACTGCTTATTATAGATACACTTCCCTTAATGCTGCATGACCTTACAGGTGACTCTGAGCGTTTTTGAGCTGGCGTCTGCTGCAGGCCTGCCGTGCGATATCGATCCTGCCCTCGTTGCAGCTATTGGCAGCATGCAGACAGGTAACACTAAAACTACACAACACGCTGTGCTTTAACAGTTTACTCACCAGGAAGACAGAGCGTTCTTTTATTTCTCCATTTGTAATTTATTGCAACCTTGCAGACAACACATCCATTGATGAGGAGTACAAGTTGTCCCGTTTGTTGCTTGTCTACATCGCCGTGTCCCTGCCTACCTTGGCCCTGGACCCCAACTCGTACTACAGCCGAGAGCATGGAGGTGCACGTTCGTTCATTCATTTCAGCTTGCTTGACAGTAATTATTCTCCAGGCAGCCCTCAAACCAACACTAATCACTTGTACTTCCAGCCATTATTTACCAGCTGCTGATGTGTAAAATGAGGGACTCCACCCAGGAACATGAGGCTTATTAGCATCTCCGTGTAGCATACTTTCCAGTCTGACATGGTCCGAAGCAAAGCAAGTTGGTTAATGAGAAACACGTTTGTGCTGAGAGGCTTTTGTTTACAGATAACTGCAGCTGACGTGCATTGATACGGTTGCTCTTGGCATGTGGCCTTGCCGACCCTAACCGCTTGGCTCAGAGCCTAGACTGAAACATTAAGAGCAGTAAATAGCTCAGATTTCTATCAAAGCACAAAGTGGCATTTTGTCATAGATTATTTTCTTTGTCTCTATTTTCCATTGACATATTTTAAATAAATCTAGCCAGTGACCCTGCGGAAATGCGCTCAGCATGCTTCCTCTTAAACGTTGCAGATCATTAAGTAGATTTCTCCAATCACTGGGCTACAAAAACATCCTCTTTGTGGCTAAATTACGGGACATGCTATTCTATTTTTCATTAATGCCTTTTGTATTTTTTATTTCCTTAGGTCACAACAACAACATCCACTGCTTAGCGACGGCCATCAACCAGCTGGCTGCTGCCATGTTCACCATTCAGAACCAGAGCGTAGAGCAGCAGCTCAAAGAGTTTCTCATGGTGAGTGGTTAACATTTTGTTATGGAAACTTTAAAGTTTGGAAACAAAGAGGGAGATGTTCATTGTTATGTAGGATTGGCAAATATTATACACATCTGACCACTCTTTACATGCCACTGATTGCAGCCCCTTTATTAAGCATCTTAAGCTGTTGTTATAATTATTAGTATTAAAATAGGGAATTATTCCAAATCTTTTGGGAGCTTCACACTATTCCTGGATATTTTTTTGTAAACCTTGGTCAAATTAAATGGATCACAGTAACATTGGGATGCTAGGTGACATATTCAAGATGTTGTCGACTGTGTAAAGCTCAAGATCTATTGTCCTATATTGTTGTAGTATGATGTGTTGATGATGTGTTGTTGTTGTTGCAATAGTAACTGGAACAACACATCATCAGTAGGGCAAAACTAACCTGCCTCATGATGGTCTCAACCCAGTTCTCGTTCCCTATTGGGTGAACAATCCAACGCTTGGTAAATTCTGCTTCACAGTGATACGAAGAGCCGACATGGAAGGATCAAACATAGAAAATCCTGAGAACCAATAATTAAATTACAGTATTTGAAATCATACAAATTCAAAAAAAAACATTCGTCACAGATTCTATACAATCAAATTTAATTATATTCATATATTCTTATAACAAGTACTAAACAAAGCACTTAGACATCTCATTATAGACAAAATAGAAGCGTTAACTACTTCTTTTTCTCTAATAAGTACTTTACTTTTAATGTGGAATAAATGTAAAAAATTATTCACATGACATAAGCCTGGGAAGGAAAACTCACTCAGCTGAACAGTGCATCCCTCACAGACCTGGACAGCAGTGAATGTTCTAAATAAGACCATTTCACAGGAAACACAGGTGAGTTTCATGACTGTGTTTTAGTGCTGAGACCTTTATTAAAGCCACTAAAAGTAAAAGACACATGACGAAGGACAAATGGTTTTCTTGGGCACACAACTCTGACAGTATTTGATTTGAAGAGCTTTCTCAAGACACTGCCAACCTTTTGCCCCAGTTGAGGTCAAGTCCAGCAGCGTGAAAACGTTCCAGTTGTTTGATTTTCTTCTCTTTTAAACTTCCTGTCACTCCACAGCTGGCCTCCTCCGCTCTGCTTCAGTTGGGACAAAATGTAGAAAGAGTGGAGAGCAAAAACCGCGAGTCCGTCTACCTGCTCCTACACATGGTAGGGTCATAGGGATTCATTTACTTTAAAAATGCAATAAGGAATTTGTGGGATTAGAACTTGACTAATGGAAAACCTTATGACCCTTAATTAACTGAATTTTTTTCTCTTTACAATAACCCATCAGACCTGCAGTGTCTTCTATAATGGCTTGCTGGTTATCTCTGAAGCACTAATAAATGAACTTTATAGTAATTATGCATATTTTAAAGGGGTTCTACAATTTTAGATTGATGAAGAGAGCTTTTGCCACAATAAAAATGCCAATTAGAAGGTCAATTTTTAATGTTTAGGTTAAAGTATTATAATTTTATCACATCCCCCGTATCTATAATCTATACTGTGGTTTATTCCTCTTTATTACTGTGGTAAATGATCAAAAATACCTCAGTGAGCCTCACTGGAAGATGTGATCCTTTACTATCATGAACACAGGAACTTTAGTTTATTTTAAGTCAGTCCCACACATATCATCCCACTGATGTGAAAACTCAAATTCCCAACAAACATTCAATATCGTCCTATTTAAGTAGCATTTCTTACGAATTTCACTGTGCAGCTATTTTAAGGGAATGACTTTTTGAAAAATGAAACGATGAGTAAGTTGTTTTTAAGGATGATCAAAAGCACTTATGGCTACTGATCTCTTAACTGGATATGTTAACAATGAGAAAAACTCCTGTGATTCATCTAGATTGTGGAGGAGTCTCCGTTCTTGAGCCAAGACATGCTGGAGAGCTGCTTCCCGTATGTTCTCCTCCGAAACGCCTACAGGGAAGTGTACAGGTCCTTCGTTGTCACTCTGGGCTGAAGACTTTGTTAGATGCTTTTAGTTTAACTGTTATTTATCCAAAAGAGTTTTTCAGCGAGCATCCATGCTCTGCTTTCATCACCACTCGGCAGCCTGTGATTCATGCAGGTCTCCAGGTTAAACGTGGCCTTGGATATTTTGATCGCAGTACATGTTGATTCCTGTGAGTCAGAACTCTGTATGTACCCTCTTAAAAAATCCTCTTCCCTCATTTTACGTGATCTAGACTTGCTTTCATGGTGCAGAATCATGATGTAGATCAGTAGTTTTGCTAATGTCAGCTTAAATAATTCTCATCAGCAGCTCAGGTCAATTCTGTCAGTTTTAAACTTACTTTTGCCATAAACATGTTTTTAAATATTTTTAGACTTGAGCCGCAACCAGTGTTACATAGATGATGGTATTAACAGTTGGTGTGTAACATTATTTCTTGCGATTTTAACCAAATTAAAAACAAAACAAAACAATAATAACATGCTTGTTTTCTTTTTGTCTGTATTCAACATATGTGCTTTGTCTATTTCCAGTCTGCCCTCGCTACCCTCCCATCTCTCCTCCTCGTCCTCTTCATATTTCATGTACAATTTAAATGATGCACTCCAGCTTTACAGAGCTGAAAGTGCTCTTTGCTAATTTTAGGCAGCGCTATCGTCATTATATTTTGCAGCCAGCACCGTCCTTGTATTCCTTCCTTTTTTCCCTTTCTTTTCTGTCTCCACCCTTCCCATTCAGCTCATGCTACAGCTATTTCCGTTCGGTTGCCACACTGGAGATACGGCTGCTTACTTTTGTTTGCGTACAGTTGTGGATGTGTGTGTGTGTGTGTCTATGTGCAAAGTGTATTTAAGGTTGAGGCCAAGGGACTCAGCCTTCTCACAAGAGCACAAAAGGCTCAATTCCCACTATAGGCAACATTTACACATTTATGGAATAAACAAATGACAGATCCTGAAAACAGCACAAAACCAAATAACAATGCAATACTGTTATTCATAAACAAGAATAAACAGTGGGAGTGAGTCAGTGTTTGTTGTGTGCATGCAAAGTCACTGAACACAATATATAACAAGATCTACTGAGATATAATGTGCCATTTATGCACACACACATAATTATCCTTCCTTCCTTTTACATTTTCATCTTTTGCGTGTCTGGGGAATGGCCACATATCAGTCAACAGGTTTGCTCATTCTTATTTCATCACATTTTCCATTAAGCACCTACCAGACCTGCCAGCTGCCTCTTTTTCTAAGAACCTTGATGTTTTTTTTTCTTCATTTCCTTTACTGTTAAAAATTTAACAGTGATTTTTCCTTGACTGCTTGCTGCTCTCATACCTCAGATTTGATATGATCATAACACAGTAACCGGCCAAAAAGTGACACATTATAACGCAGTTGTAACTATTTTTTGCTCACAAAAAAAGGAGAGAACTACTGGTTTAATATGGAGATAAAGTGCAATATTTTCCTCTGAAATGTAGCTGTGTGTGCAAAGTACACTCTTACATGCTTTTATTTTGTCAAGCAAAAACAATACATATTAAAGTTCTGTTATTAATAATATCATGATTAGATTTAGTGAGAGTTTTGGTATAATGCATCTTCTGCCTGTTGAATGTTAACATGCAAATCAAGTGTCCCTGTGCAACTCCACAGTGGATCCTGTCCCCAGACCCTGAGGACGGTTAATGGTGGAAACTCTGGTCCTGATATAAAGACTCTCTGCTGATTGTGTTGGTGACAGAGTCTCTCCTGCTGACTTGTGGAACACTGAGGATTACACACTTACAGACTCACACGCACACACATACACACACTGTACTCATTGCACACACTGCAAAATACAGTATGCACACACAGAGAGGGAAGATCTGCATGTATCTGTGAGTGTAAACACAGAGCAAGCTATAGCAGCTATGCTCTCATTCAAACTATCACACATGCTGGATTTATAGCAACACACAGAGGCGTAAGCTCAGTCTATATCTCTCCAGCACTGACAAACACACACATGCACGTGGTCCTCAGCAGCGTTACAAGCCAGAGATCATGACGCCGACGTGTAAGATACACAGAGCAGCTGATAGAAATCTCATTCGAGTGATGCAGACGACCGCACTGGAATGGTAAGTTTATGATTATTTTTCTTACTGTACATTTTTTGCATTATATTACTTACATTAAATATTGCAGTGACACTGTGTGGTTATGTGAGCTTGTTGGCCCATAAAGACGCAAGGGAGTAGTTTTGTTTCAGCAATATTTTGTGCAATTAGTAAATGGTGTTTTATTATGATTATGATAAATAATCATAATCATAATAAAATGACAAAAATTTTTATCATTAATCAACATTATTGTCTTTACACATTCTGTCTAATTGATCTTAAAGGGATGGTTCTTCCAACTTTAAAATAAAATAAGTTGTTTACGTAAGTTTTTGTTTTCTTAAGTGTGTAATTTAAAATGGAGACAATACAGGGAGGGATAAACTGAGAATATGGAACACTGCATTAGTTAAAGAGTTAGTTCACCTAAACAATATTTTAAAATAAATAAATGCATAAAATTGTCATTTACTTTTATTGGCATCAATTCATGCACACATTTTTGGTTTATAGGCTCGCTAGAAGTTGAAAAATCTGTCTGATATTTTTGTCTTCACTCCACTTCAATGGAGGTAAACACATTTTTATTTGTGGTGCACAATTCAGCAAAAAATAACATTTAAACAAGAAAAGCACTCAGAGAGCACAGTGCTCTGCCAAGGCTCCTCAGTTGTATCATTTCCAACTGCTGAAATCTTGAAAAAAATTGTGCCAGTAATCACAGCACTATAGAATGTAGCCATTTAATATAGATGTACCCACAAACAAAATGACGTTACGCTGAGCACAGGCGTGTGTTATGCATGTGTACACTATGTATGGATACCGAATCGCGTGACCTAAATATGCAGCGGCAATTGATGAAACTCGGAAGCACCTACACAATTTAATCAACTGTTCCCTGTATGATTTCCGACGAATAAATCCCGATAAGTCTGCAGCGGTTCATTTGTAGTAGAATCGCAATCATGTGATCGTCAACAGGCAGCTGACATAGTGTTCACTTGTTGTCATAGTTACAGTAACGCTGTGCCGCTATCTCGGAATGATACGGAAATCTTTAACAAATCCGTAGATCCAGACTATAAGCTGCATCACTGCCAAAATCTAATCAGGCGGTCCTTGTGTCATTTCTGACCTTCCCTGAAAATTTCATTCAAGTCCATTGGTCCGTTTTTGAATAATGTTGCGAACAGAAAAACAGACAGAAAAATGGACAAACGTACGCCGATCATCACATAACTCCGCTGAGGCTCCGCCTTCTTGGTGGAGTAATAAGAGTCTAAGAGTCTTCATCCAGGCTAACATGCAGCTCTGTGAGGCCGTACTGAGACATGTTCATGTTTACTGTGTTTATCATCTTAGTGAATTAACACACTTAACTTTACAGTTTAAGATTGAACACAAAGTAGAAATGAGCTGGAGGGCAATGTCATTGGTTTAGCAGGGATTTGGTTGTAAACCCAAGTACTGGATAAACTAGAATAATAAGAAAAAGTTTTTGTGCCAGTGTTTCCAATAATTTTTAAGATATGTCTGGATCAATGTGGTGAACCCATGGACTTCTCTTCAGCCATGAAGCAAATGTGGCTAAAATTCAATCATAACACACACTTTTAAAAGATTACCTCATTTTCGATCCACACAGAACATTTCACTGGATTATATTATTTATCCTAGATAATATTTCTGTGAAAAGATGCTGTGTGACATCTGAGTAAAACAAACCCAAAGCTATCTAGACTTATACATATCACAGCAAGAAACAGAGAAAATATGATTTCTGTAATTTGGTTGAACTGTCCCTTTAATCAAACCCACATTCTTCAGACCGAGGATCATACAGGAGAACCTTCGACCTTTTCTCCACTGTGTTCAGCCAAAAGCCTTTAATTGATTCTAAAGCCCTAAAACAGAAATAACGGCTCTCCGTGCCCCTCAAACATCCAGTTCCCATGCAGAGACACATAACATTTAGATGTGATTTATGGTGCCACAAAGTCAGATTTCTCCCTCTGAAGTGTAGAGGCGGTGAGTAATAACTGGCTCAGGTCAGTCGGTGGACACGGACAGATCAGAGGCTGTATGTTCGTCATCAACAGAGAGAAACTGTGATGATGACAGATGAATGGAGGAAAAAATACAGCGCTAGATTAGAGTGTAACGCAAGAGGCTGGCAAGCACACAAAGGGAAATTACTTAAGAATTATTTAAATGATTATGAGTGACGCTGGATGAATTACTCCTCTGCAGTCTGTAATTTAATCTACAATTGACATCCCATCGTGAATGTGGCTGCAAGTCTGTTCTCTGGTATTTCTACACGCCGATCCTTTTCTGTGGGCAGCTAACAGTGACACAGGAGATGGAGAATCATATGTCGCCATGCTACGTTTCTTCATTTTTGCAATATGTCGTGGCATGTCAAAGAGCATGGGAGCATGAGAGTCAGCCTGACCCAGCAGCCGAAGCAGAGAGACGGACAGGAGGCAGGGGTTTTCCCAAGCCATGCTGTCGCACTGCTCTCATAATACTCTATAAATAAGGACTAGTAATGGTTTTAGGACCTAGAACTGTAAAAGTGTTTAGGGGCAACTTTTAATGATTCCTCTGATCTTCTAGGTTTGTGTGCTGCCCTTTTATGGTGTCTCAATGGAGCAGAAATTGCTTTCTTTTGGCCAGACTTGCTCTCACTAAACACTCAGCTGACAGTTATTCATGTGGCATTTCAGTCCAGAGATACAGGCTCTGAAGTCACTGAAGTCGACTATTAATGTGATTTTAATTGTTTTTGAAATTTTGTACACAAACTGAGCTATTTAGAGATTCAATATTATTTTCCAGGGTGGTTTTCATGGCCATTTTGTGTACCCAATTACAGCAGTTAACCTATCGCGCTGTTGTGGACGGCTTTCGAGGATAAGTTTTGTTTGTGTATTTTGGTTCGGGTGCCTCTGGTGGGTTTCAGTGAAAGACTCAGTGTAGTTCCCTGATCTGAGGCTGCGGTGGAAAATTCTCATTTGGGATTTGAGTACACACGGCTTGAAAGCCTTGCAGTCAACACTTCATCAGTGAGTGAGGTCAACTCTCTCACACTTCACACAACGAGTGTACACATATACACAAACACTCGCTGACATAGACACTCACAGCAGCTCTCTCTCTCTCTCTCACACACACACACACACACACACACACACACACACACACACACACACACACACACACACACACACACACACACACACACACACACACACACACACACACACACACACACACACACACGCGCGCGCACACACAGATGTGCACACACTGACACAATTTGGGCCTGCCCAACCAATCAGAGTGAAGTGGAGTAGGTCCCCCCAGAAGTGGGTGGGGGAGCTGTTGAAACAGAAGTCTGTCTCAGGACACACAAAGTTTGCGTTGGTGATTTGGAGAACTTTTCTGCTTACTACTCCTCTGCATCAAGTTTTTGTTTTTCACCTTCTTATTTTTTATTGAACTCTGGGGTCCATTAGAGCACAGCTTGACCGTGGAATGGCTGAACTGGTTCGAATCCGTAAGAAAAGGCTGCAGATTCCCATCTCTAGGTAAGACGGGGTTCACATTAGATTAAATCTAGTTAACTAAACTCAACCTCCCTGGAGGATTTCACTAAACATGCCACATCTTTCATTGCAACGTGATTAAGAAGCGTTTGGTGCAGCGAGGTTGTACTTCTATGTAGGAGAAGTTTTCTTGTTTTGCAGAAGTGGAAAGATATGACTCAAAAATACACCGCAGGCTAGAGGCTGATGGTTTGACACCTTTTATAGTTGCAGATCTTGATCACTACAGAAGCAAAGAATGAGAACTTTAACAAGTATACAATTCAAAGAATGTGTAGTAAACCTTTAACAGTTCACCTATATGACTATACTTACCAGTTTGTGAGAAAACGCTTGATGTGCGAACCATTGTCTTGCCCATGCTTTTGCTGTGGGAGGGAAATGTGATGCAGAGGTGACAGGTCATGTGGTTTTGTTTTGGTTAACAGCTTGATATATTAGTGTCTACAGGGATCAGAGCTTGCTTGAAGCCTTGTTGAGTGTTTTTGGGTCATATTTTATTTGATTTCATACCTTTCCCATGGAGTGACAGTCACATTTTAGTAGCTTACAGTTTGTTAAACTTTTGTGGTATTATGTAATTTGATCTGATTGAAATTCAAGCTTTCATTTCCATCTTTTGTTGAAGAATTTCTTTAAAGATTTGTGACAACAAAGCTGGTGCCACCACACCGATCTGCTGATACATAGTGAGGAAAACACTATGCACTGTGTAGATTCAACAAAGCCTCAGCCAAAGGAGGATTTGTCATCTTTCTCTATAAACAAAGTTTCACGAGTGCACTTGACGAGTAATTTCCTGTAAACGTCCTGTCAGAGGCTCTTCTACAGCAAACAGTTGAAACAAAAAAGACCGTGCTATCACGAAAGATTACTTGAGATTGAGAGTGAGCGGTGGCATTCAGATGCATGCTATTTTTGTGACTCAACAGCTTTTGAAAGCCCTTGCCAGCGTGATAAACACTTGAAAAGCTGTGAGCGTCTCATCCCCGCGAGTTGGCTCCATGTCGTGGCCTCAGGCAGTTTGAACACACTCATTCTGGTCACCATATGGGCAGCACACCAAGTTGTTTTAGAGGATTTATCCCTGGAACAAATATGTTATCATATCAAATAAATCTCGTTTTCAAACAGACCGAGGGAGAACAAAATCCAATCAAAGTCGAAAGATTCCATTACAAACTGGGTGAGATTATTATTTTTTTTTTATTAGACAATGAAAGCTTTTGGATTCATTCTTGAGATGAGATTACATTAACCCACAGCAGGTGGGTTACACTGTAGGTGACACATGCCTCAAGCATTTGCTTCCTATTACACTCCAGGAGACAAACGCATTTCCAGCAGTGTTCTATTGTAATTTGATTAAAAGTTTCAAGAGTGAACAACGTGTTCTCAGAAAACATCAGAATGCAGCCATCATTTCAAAACTCAAAAACATCCTTTTTTTGGGAATGTATTTTGACAAAATGTGGATTACATAAGACCCTAACTATGGGAAGTTTTCCTCTCATGGAAAATTTGGTACTAATGATGCCCTTTTGCCAGTGGACCGCTTGGCATTTCCAAAGAAACTCTTTCTGCTCATGAGGATTTCTCAACCTGTTGCTGAAGCAGTTTGTTTCATTCACTCAAGACAATGACAAGTGCTGTCAATTTAAAAAGCTAGGTCAGAAACAATGTCATACAAACCACCTCAAAGTGTTTAACAGAGACAGAACACAGAGACTAAATCACACAAAGCTCACATTTTGTTCAAAATAGCCTTTCTTCTGTAGCTATAACTTTTAGTGCTGTTCACGTTGGGATTTAAAGCGGATACTTTGAAGACAAACTCCAGTCACCTCAGCAATTTTTCCTCTCAGTGATTGCTGTCGGTTGCTGTGAGGTGAAACAGTTTTCCAGTACGTTCAAAAAGAGAATCGACCTTTTTTTTATTTTGTTCTGCATCACGTCCCAACAAATGATTGCTTTTCTTTTCAGGCTGCGGAGCATGCTGAAGCAGCTGGAGGAAAAAGATGTCGATTTTGAAGAAATCAAAAAGAATCTGGATTTCACTGCGTCATTACTGGAGGCAGTATACCTCGATGGAACGAGGTAAAATAACAGAACAGCAAGAGGAGTTTGAAAACAGAGGCAAATATATTGGGATTGTTGAGTAGTTTTCAGGCCAGAGTAGGCATGTGTTCATGCTCTTGCTTCACGCTTTAAACAGAGTTATCAGTATTCATAGGTCAGTGACTATATTCGGTCTCAGCAATCAGAGCAGGAAAAAAAGACAACATTATGTTGTTTTCAAATGTAATATAAGAAATATATTCCCTGATAAATTGCTCACAGTTTCTTTTGACCTTCCACCACCACACCCCTGAATATTAGTGTTATACAACAGGTGCTAAAAGGACCCTGAAAATTGAAAGTATGTAACACAAATTGTAGTGCAAAGCAAGTGCTCCAGACCACATACTCTACTTTTTTTTTTTTTTTTTTTACGTGTTTGACTAAGATGATGTGTTGAGGGACTTCACAGACTGCACTGTGACCACAGAAGAACTTGAAACTTCCTCAAAGATATAGAGTGACATTTTAAGAAAGACTCTTTCTGACAAAGGCTTAGATGACAGATCAGATAACATGCTCAAGTCTGCACAAGAAATATTCAATTCACTTCAGTTTTTTTTTTTTTAAATATAGCACTGCTTAACAGCACATGTCATCTCAGGGTATTTTACATGGTAAGGTCAGACCTTACAGTATTGTGAAGAGAAACCCAGCAAGTTCCTCTTAAGCAAATGCTTGGTGACAGTGGGGAAGAAAAAGTCCCTTTAAAGAGGAAGAAACCTTCAGCAGAAACAGTCAGGGTGGACAACTGTTAGCAGTTAGCTTAGCTTAGCACAAAGGCTGGAAACAGGTGACACTGTCTATGCTCTCTGTTTAATCCATACAAATTGCTACAGAAATCTTCTGCTTACAGTACTTGCATTCAAATCGCATTGGAGCAAGAGCTGGATATCATCTACAACTGGAACTGTTCCTTGTAAGAAGCTGTTGTTTTGCCTTCATTGAAAGATGTACAGTGTCTCTGCTGTCCTGTCTTCAGTTGAGCTCTTGTTTCACCACTGTGACCAAGATGAGCAACCACAAGATCCTCTGAGTGATGGGATGTCTAACCGTCCAGAGGCTGCGGGTGTGCATGACTTGTAAACAGTTTCTGTCATTGCTCTGTTGGCCAGTGGCAGAGGTTTGAACTTGTCGCAAGCAGCAACAGGAAGCCGTTCTGAGCGAAGAAGAAGTCCATCCATCCATCCATCCATTATCTATACACCGCTTAATCCTCATTAGGGTCATGGTGGGGGGGCTGGAGTCTATCCCAGCTGACTCAGGTGAAGGCAGGGGACACCCTAGACAGGTCACCAGTCTGTCACAGGGCTACATACAGAGACAAACAATCACTCTCACATTCACACCTACGGGCAATTTAGAATAATCAATTAACCTCAGCATATTTTTGGACTGTGGGAGGAAGCCGGAGTACCCGGAGAGAACCCACGCATGCACAGGGAGAACATGCAAACTCCATGCAGAAAGATCCTGGGAAAGCCGGGACGTGAACCAGGGACCTTCTCGCTGCAAGGCGAAAGTGCTAACCACTACACCACTGTGCAGCCCCGAAGAAGAAGTGTGGGAAAATTTTAGGAAAGGTTGAATACCATGTGGCCAGCAGCATTCAGGATTAGCTGCAGACAACTGATAGCAGACACAAGAGCTCCAGCGAGGAGACAGTTGCAATAGTCCAGGCAGGAGATGACAAGATCTTGGATGAGCACCCGGTCCACGAGCAGCAATGTGTACCTGCACCTGAGTGTCAAGTCGAGGAAATGAAAAGAGCAGTGGGGTGTCATAAGCATAGTGGCTATGTGAGTGTATGACAGGAGCATGCATCCTTGTGTAGAGGCAGAAGGAGGAGGGGCTCCTGGACAGAGCATGCAGGACTCCTGTTGTCAGCCTCTGAGACTCAGACACAGATCTTCTTCACACCACCTGGTACGAGTGCAGAGCCTGAGGCAGCCAACCCTTTAATGGTGGAGAGGAAGATCTGGTGGTTATCTGTGTTATGTCATGTTTTATGGCACTTTGTGTGTTATTTCTCTGCCGATTTTTAGCTGGGAACAGAAATGTCCTGGAGTCTCTGCTGGTTGTGTTTGGACAGAACCAGGCTAGCTATTTTCAGTCTTTCTACAAAGCAAAGTTGAACAGCTGCTGGCAACAGTCATATATTGAACATAAGCCATAATAGTTTTAAAAATACTCACCAAACTGTTCTTTCAAAAATGTTCCCTTTCATTCACTTTGGTTAAAGCTGTATATACACTATCATTCAAAAGTTTGGGGTCACCCAGACAATTTCATATTTTCCATGAAAACTCACACTTTTATTCATGTGAATGTGAACAGAATTGCACAAAGGTTTTCTAACCATCAGTGAGCCTTTTACACATTAGCTAACACAATGTAGCATTAGAACACAGGAGTGATGGTTGCTGGAAATGTTCCTCTATACCCCTATGTAGATATTCCATTAAAAAATTCCAGCTAGAATAGTCATTTACCACATTCACAATGTCTAGACTGTATTTCTGATTAATTTAATGTTATCTTCATTGAAAAAAAAATGCTTTTCTTTCAACAATAAGGACATTTCTAAGTGACCCCAAACTTTTTAATGGTAGTGTATATTATTTGTTCTTTTTTGTTTTTTAAATATTTTGCCTCTTTCTTAGCCTTTAAAAATCATTCAACTGCAGTGATACTATATGAAAACATTTTCTCTGCTGCTTTCACCCTGTCCTCATTTGCTGCTCTGTTTCTTTATACTGTCGAACAATCGCTGTCTCTAACAGGCAGTGTCTGGAATCCGAGGACGACCTTCAGCAGCTGCAATCAGACGGCGTGCCGTCAGAGGTCACTGATTGGCTGGCGTCCACCTTCACTCAGAGGATTCGACGCCCTGTGCGACGCTCAGACGAGAAGCCCAAGTTTCGCAGCATTGTGCATGCAGTGCAAGCTGGAATATTTGTGGAGAGGTACAGGAGCAGAAATGTTCATTTTACTCCTATGCCAGTGATACAAGGTTGTGAGTTTTGTCCGTGAAAGCCTACATGAGTATAACTGGATGTTGAAGTAACAATGCAGCTGTTGCAGAAATGAAGCTGTATGTTGTATTCATGACACATAAATAGCATGGAATGAGGAAAAAACTTCATACAATAAAACTCCCATTGTAAATGACTGATTTCCTTGTTTGTACTATCCTTCTAATATAAGCTCATACAGCGTTGTTACTATTATAACCACAGAAAACACAGACAGCTACACTGGCCTGTGAAATATTAGCCTCCTTTTGTCTTTAAAACATCCTTCCAAAGCAGACAGAGACTTTAGATGATTTATATAAACAGCTCCTGAGTTGAGTTTGCTGCACAGTGTCAACATCTGAACTTTAACTGAACTCAACATAAACATTGCAGGATGTTCAAGAGGGCCTACACAGCAGCCATGCCAGACCAACCTGCAGCGGTCGTAAACTGCCTTCGGGTAAGTCTCCACTAATCATCAAAGTACGCTGTGTGTTTGTTCAATAAATCAGACATCACAAAAGGAATCATTTGCCAGCACAAGAATGCATCAGTCACCTTCCTTTCTTTCTCCTCAGGATATTGATCGCTGGAGCTTTGACGTGTTTGCTTTGAACTCGGTCAGCTCCGATCACGTACTACAGACTCTGTTCTTTGAGCTGATCACCAGATATGAGCTCAACAGCCGTTTTAAGGTCTTTTAACTTTCTTTTTCATTGTATAGTACATATAATTCACTTTGCACGCAATACATTTTTAAAGTCTTGCAAGATTGTCTGAGTTTTAAATGGAACATCTCACAGTAACACAATCATCACTGGCCTGGTAGACTGTATTTTTGTGTGTTGTAATTTGCAGATAAAATCGGGCATATGGGTTTTGTTACCACTTTGTGGTGTTTGAAGGCATAATTGGTTGCAAAATTGTGTGTTATGCATCATACCGCAGTCAGTCTCAGTCTTATTACAACATTCAGGTTGTTTTAGCTTTTGTTGTTGACACAAACTTTGTGAACTGTTGGCATTTTAACTCAACTTCACTTTCAGTGATTATGTAATGCTTTTTGCAGATCCCCATCTCGTGCCTGACAGAATTCCTCTCTGCACTGGAGAGAGGATACTGCAAGCACAACAACCCCTACCACAGCCACGTTCACGCTGCTGATGTGACTCAGACACTGCATTGCCTGCTGCTGCGCTCTGGACTCGTGGTACACTGAACTCACTACAACACTCCACCTATTGATCAACTGCTTCATCCTATTTTTTTAATGATAAGGCTGATGTTCCAGCTTAAAAACATGTTGAAAGATGGATTAATGTGTGTTAGACCACGTTCAACACTTTCCAGTCTCCCTGATCTGTCGTCTGTGGCTCTGTGCCACATGTGTTCTGGCTGAACACACAAATCTTACAAAACCAGATGTAAACTATTTGTTAAACAGAACTATATTTTCCTAAAGCATCTAGGATCTCTCATCTGTAGCAAGCATTACTCAACATCTTTTGCCACCTATTTACAGCTGTGGATTAAGGCACGCTTGGTCACTCATAATGTATAATGTTACAGCTCATTTATGTGTTTTAAGCCATGCTAGGTTTATATGGACCATAGAAAGGTCACAATTTCAATTTGGGCTTAGGTTTAAGACCAAATACCCACGAAAATATACACATTCCCATTAGCCTGAGCTATACTTTGTATTTTAGGCTAATAAGCAAATCCTAACATGTTAAGACATTAAACTAAGATTGTGAACATTACAGCTACAGAGCTGGACTTTCATATAACTGGACATCTGTCACATTCAACCCTTTGTCAGTGAATACACAAAATTACTGATTAAGCTTATCAGCTCCAGATAAATCTCTCTCTGTATTTTAAAGCTGGTGTCTGTGATGACATTCCTCTGCTGGCACACCCGTAGCAATGATAGATTTATCAGAGCAGAAAAGGGAAGTGATTGTAGCAACAGAGATGGAGACGGCTACAGTAACTCGGGGTAAAGAAGTGCCTTTGACTCAAAAACCCAAGAAGGGTTTCTGATACTCTTGATACAGAAGAATGTCAGTGTTAAGAAGAAGTATTACAGTCAAAAACAAAACAAGTACATAAACACAGAAAGCGAATAATGATAAGGTATATGTCACACATCAACACTGTTTGAATAATTACTCTCACAGCCAGAAGGGGGAGACAAAAGTTCCTCATTGCAGGTTTTACCCTGCTAAGTATCAGCATTTCTGTTAAATCTGTTGATGCTAATACTTGGACAGTCTACTGGCTGACAGACCTGCAACGATTAGTCCATTAGTTGTGAACTGTCCAATTAATTGGCAACTATTTTTATATTCATCTAAACATCCTGAGTAAATTTTTTAAGAAAAAAAAGTCAGATTCAGACTTCTGAATATGTTTGGATTGTGGACAAAGCAAGATGTTTGAGGACGTCATCTTGGACTTTAGGAAACATTACATGACATTTTGTGTTAATTGATTAATTGAGAAAAAAAATCACAAGATTTCTTGACAATGAAAAGGTCGTTTGCAACAGCCCTAATTGGCAGTTGTCTGTGAGGGTGTTAGCATGCTGATGTTAGCATTTAGCTCAAAGTCCAGTTGAACCTCAGTAAGGCCTCACGTATGGGTATTGACACTTTAGCATCACCAAAAACAAATTACTGCATCATACTTTGCATTGTAGGACAAACTCATTGTTAGTTTTGATCTACGGTTTGTTGACAGTGGAAAAAGAAGTAGTACATGTAGCCTTTTACTTTTAATGGCAGTGGGTTACTCTTTTACAACAGCTACATCTTTTTTAGGAGATGTGTCGGATTAAGTCAAAATTTGTAGCTGTTGCTTCTTTTCATGTCGAAATAATAACATAGTTTGATGTTTTTATACAGTAAAGAACATCAAAAACATGCTGTTGTCATTATATGTGTATGCACTCTGCTACATCAGCAATATCTATTTATTTATGTATTTGTTTCCATCAAGCACTGGCTGACAGAGCTTGAAGTGATGGCGTCGCTATTTGCTGCAGCCATCCATGACTACGAACACACCGGAACTACAAACAACTTTCACATCCACACAAAGTAAGCTTTATTTCTGCAGCATGCTTTTTAAAGACTTCCATGTTTAAAGCATCCGCTACATATACGCCACATCCTGTTGTGAAATTTGAAAAATAGTAAGAGATATCAGAGAATGTAGGAATAGTAAGGTGGTGTTTCTGAAAGGTCTTTGTGCAGTTTGAGAAAGAGAGCGTGGAGAGCACTCTAAAGCAAACACATCTTCATGGAGGGAACATCGTATTTTTAGATTTTCCACATAGGAGGGCTGAAGAACGCAGTCTCTTGGCACCCATCATCATCATCATGCTTTATTTTGGGAATAAAGCACAAAGATGGTTGTCCACAGCAAAAAAAAGAACACATCTTAGTTACAGCATCTAAACAGCAGCTATTGAAGTTATATTCCACTTAAAATATATCTTCTGAGTGTCAAACTTAGGCTTAGAAGATTAGGTGTTGTTGTTTTTGACCTTATGAAGAACACTGGCAGTGTTTACACTGAATTTAGGTTGTTTACACTTTTATTTGACTTGGGATGTGTTTTCATAATGGAATAAAGCGTCACATACCTCTCCTGCCGCAAAAGGCAGTTTCACACCGTTGACTTGTAACATCCAAGATCTCAGGATTTCCCAACACATTATAAGTCTGTTTTTATATTTTCCTTTATTTCAGACGAGCTTTAAAATGCTTAATTTCCATTTACTTGACAACAATTAACTGCTAACATATGTCTTTTAGTCAGTATACTACTTGCAAAAATATAAAATTTGTCTACAGGTATGCATGCAATTTAGCATACTTCCTCTACATTTTTCCTAAAGTAACTGATGAAATAAAAACCATTGTCTTGGTTTTAAATGAAACAGCTCTTTCAGTTAAAGTCCTCCGCACAATAAGGACTGCTTACACTTGACATAAATAACTACAGCAATCTGGAAATGACTGGAATGTTGACAAGTGGAGTACTTGGGGCTAATGTGGTAACAAAAAGCCTGTCATCTTCACAGTAAGAAAAGGCAGCAGCAGTGACAGTTTAATTAGCAAAGTGACCGCTAACAGCTGTCCCTCATATGGAAATGTTCTGAGCATATTCGCTCTTTATATACAGTGTAGATATGCTGTACGTGTCATAAAAATAGCACAGAAGCCATCAAACTTTCTGCACATCGTGTAAAACAAGACTCGCTAGTTTCTTTAAACTCCGTAACATTATAGAAGACAAGACAGCAATTTCTTCATTTAGTCCATATCTTTAATTAGTTAATTGTTGGTAAGCAAATTAATCTTTTCAAAATTTCAGAATTTAAGTGCACCGCGCACACTAGAGGAAATTTAACTAAAGTATCAGTCGCAAAAAATACTATTTTCTCTTAAAGTAGCACCAATTTTATACCAGACACCAATAAAATGAGGAAATTATGCACCCTTAAAAGTGTTTCTTGGATTTTTTTTTTTCACAATTAGAATCCGTATTCATCAATGTGGAATGAAGCTGACTGTAGCTGCTAAAACTGCAAACATTAAAGACCATTTCAACACACGCAAGAGAAGTGTTTTATTTAATGTTTGGTTTCACTATAAAGAGTGACGAGGCTTAAAAATAAATACTAATTAAAAAACTTTTTACAATTTACTCCTTTTTACCAGTCTAACGGAGTAGTCATGCAAATAACTGGACACTGGATGCCTGATTGAGAAATTAGCTAATTATCTTACCATAGTGAGTCATTAACACCCACATGGTGCCAGTTTTATCACATCCCACTTCATCTTCAGCACCTCTAAATTCATCATTACAGACCTGCAGTCACAGAGCTTAAATTGCTCCCTGAGGACTCTCCTTTTATCTCATTCTCACCTCCTCCACCTTCAGCAACCACTGTATTAGACTACACTTGTATGCACATGCACACTTTACAACTTACAATCTCTCTGTCTTCTGTCTGCCCTAATTTCTTCCCTGTCTGTCTTGCAGGTCAGAGTTTGCATTGATCTACAATGACCGGTCAGTACAAGAGAGCCATCACCTGAGTGCCGCATTTCGCCTGCTGCAGGACGACCAAATGAACATCTTTATTAATTTGACACGAGAGGAATGGATGTAAGAGGACAAAATTTGTATCATTTGAACATTTTTGGCAATTTAATGTTGATTTAACACTAAGAATGACTAAATAATGATCCATACAAATAGTTTTAAAATTAACTGATTGGTTCTTTTCACCAGTGATCAGACAGCTGCAGGAAGAAACAAATCGATTATAGTAGAGGCAGAAAAAAAATAACTCTTCTCCATCAGCGCTATTATTAATAGACCAGGATGTCATGTGAAGTCGACCCAGTATGTTGCATTTTGAACCTCTACTCTCCTACTTTCTCCACCTACATGACTTCACAGCTGAATGTAACAAACTCTTGGCTGTTCTCGGTTTGTCAAAGGGCTTTCTAAAAAATCATTTCCTGAAATGGAATGAGCTGAAAATATTTCAAAGGAGTTCAGCAAATAGCACAAGCTACGCTTCACTGCAGTGAGAAAAAAAAACAAATAACAAGGATGTTTGACAATAAAGAAGGAGGTTAATTTTCATAAAATAGGACAGGTTGATTGTTGCAATGCTGTTCAGTTTTTCTACCCTTTTTATTATAGAGATATGGGGTGAAATGTTGGGGGAAGAGGACAAAGACCCAATGAGTTATTATCTGTTCAGCATGAATAGAAAAGATTTTTTTATGGTCAGCAAATACCATAATGAAGACAAAATGACGAGAAAAAAATACTACTAACATGCTTTATAGGTTTGTTAATGTCTGATGTATCAGTAATTTATAATTCTAAGCTATACGCTGCCATTTTTTCACAAAATCTATAAAAAAAAAATCACTGACATTTTGGTTTTATTTGGGTCAATTGCACAAACATTGTCCACCTGTTATCTTGTAAATAATCAGTAGAGCATCATTTGTGCATTAATCTGAATCTGAAAATCATCCCAGAACAAATGAATTGTTTATGTCTGATAGAGTAATCTTTGCTAAAATCTACACAGTCTGTCTGTTTTTAGGAAAATTTACAAAGATCTACTTTTGTGAATATTTAAAAAAAAAAAAAAAAAAAAGATTTCCATGTTTAGTTGTCAGGAATGGTTTTGAGGCCGAGTCTGATGAAGAGAGAGTCAGAAAGTATTAAGAGACAGACTAATATGTTGGTTTTGGACTCAGTCAGTGTTGACATTAGGGGAAAATATCAGAAACACCAGCCATATTCAGCAAAATAAACTAAATTATGTTAGTACACGTGAACTGGCTATGGTAGATTTTGTGAAATTACTTTATGGAAACAGTGACAGATGTGGCAACATACTGATAAAGATAGAAGACAAAGACCCCACGAGAGCAATTATCTTCCCGGCAAGAACTGGCCTTTACTAAGATTTCATAGTCGCCTCTCTGGCTGACCCTGACCTCTGACCTCCTGAGATAAAATTTCTCCTACGATAATCAATAAAAGATCGTGTTACTCTGACTTTTGAATGAATCATTCACTAACTAGCAATGGAACGGTGGATGAGTCACATGTACTTCCTCTGACTGCAGTGTCTAAACTTAGATGTGCAGCAGATGAGTTTAATTTGTCAGACGTAAGAGTTATGATAAAATGCAGAATTTACACAAGCAGCTAAACGTTTGAGTCAACTGTGGCTGATGAATATTGACTGTGATGTTAAACTAATTGAGTGGCAGATGTATTCTAGTCAGTGTAAACAGTTCATGTCTACACAAGAGTACAGTTTGTGATTAGAAAATATTTAGACTGTTTATACAGCTTCATATTCGTGGAGACTATTTCTATATATATATATGATGGAAACAGTATGTGACTGTGTTATTCATACAAGAGCTCTGCAGATATCACCAGAGATAAACACCAGCAGTACATTGTAATGACAGTCAGTGCTACCATGGGAACAAGAAAATCCATCTGGAAATCCAAAAAGGTTACAACCCTACTGAGTCTTGCTGCCTGCCCTTTTTACTCCACGCAGTTTTTTTTCCTATCATGCAAGGTCAAACAGTAAACTGTGTGTCTTTGTGTGTGCTTGCTTAAAGGGAGTTGCGATCACTCGTTATAGAGATGGTGTTGTCCACCGACATGTCCTCCCACCTACTCCAAGTCAAATCGATGAAATCCTGTCTACAACAACAAGAACGGTAATGCTCAAACGCCGCGCTGTTGTTCACACTGTGGCACACAGCCGAGAGGTCATAGAGCAAATGCTCAGAGCTCGTCCTGCTGGTAAACTGGCAAAAACAATGTCAGGCTGGCTGACGTTAGGTCTGTTTCTCAGACATGTCTGGAGTCACAACAACAAGAAGTGCATTATGCTTTCTCCTACAGGATTGACAAGCCCAAAGCGCTG
This sequence comes from Amphiprion ocellaris, assembly GCF_022539595.1. NCBI lineage: Eukaryota > Metazoa > Chordata > Actinopteri > Pomacentridae > Amphiprion > Amphiprion ocellaris. The sequence goes on from NC_072770.1 coordinate 33,442,766, forward strand.
TCTCTGTTACTGCACACGGCTGACATTAGCCATCCATCCAAGCCCTGGGTTCTGCACTCTCGCTGGACCAAAGCCCTGATGGAGGAGTTTTTCAGGCAGGTAGGCACTTTAATAGACCTCAGCTGCCAAAGTGACTTTTGCCTCTCTCTTGTTTTCTTATTTCTCTTCTTACTTGAAGTTTTTATATGCTGTGATTTTTGTTCAATAATATGTTCAAATGCAACAAGAGATAAATTAGGATGCTTTCATACAGCAATGCACAGTGAGACGATGAGATCAATACCACTCTCATTTGGTAATTATAGAGTTTAAAACCTGCAGGCTGCTGGTTTAGCGTGGAGGGACCGGGGAAACAGCTTGACTTGCTCTGTCAGAATCAGCCAACTAATGTGCCAATGCTAAATAATTAAGACATTACGTCTTGTTTCTTTTCTTTGTACAAAAAATGAAGTGTAACTGAGGCGTAGCAGTTTTTGGACAGGCCAGCAGTTTCACCCTGTGGCTCTAATTTTCATCATCTCTCCACTGGTTCCTTGTTGCTTCCGGTGTAGAGATGAAGTTGCACAACCAATATTCAAGTTTTTGAGCTTTTTCATTCGCTATGATCAGCAAATTAGTGACATCTAGTTCTCATACTACTTGATTTGGTCACTAGAACTCCTTTGTTTGAAGCTATTCCTCTGAGAGTACTCAATTAATATGTTATCTCTCTCACTTTCTCCTTGATCCTTCTCTAGTTTCCTCTGTAACTGTAATTGCACGTACCCGAAAGCCTTATGGCACTTCAATTAAGTGGAGCGCAGTGCTGCGACTCTGAGTCATAGAAGCTTCTCCTTGATCTACTATATCTTGGATTGTGCTTTATTTGTTAACCAAAAGCATCTGCAACATGAACATATGCAAATTTAAAATGTAAAGAAAAGTATTTTTTTCCTGTTCTCAGATCACATCAACTGTTCATGTCGTATCGACCTCTATTCTTATTTGACTGGTCTGATCTAGTATTATCTCAGCATGAGTGATGAGTCAAAAGCATGGACGTACAATAGCAGCGCAACAGTTTTGTAAATGGCTCATTTTTGCCTGAAAGGGAAAGTAGGAAACCTTCAAAGGGGTTTATTACGTCAGAGCTAAAGAAAATCACATAAATAGCCTCTCAGGTATGAAGCATAGACAGCCAGAGAGGGCAAAAACTCTTTGAAGAGTTGTACATTACTTAGTCGTCAAAGTAGTCAGAGCCAGAAAGGATATTACAAGCTCAAAATCTGTACAAGATTTAAGTCTAGAAAACATTCAGAGAATCAGTTGAGCCAGATATGTGGCAAAGCAACTGATGTTGTTGAAATGATGTCGTCCTTACGACCTCACAAACCTCATAACGGCTTATGCACTCGCTGATCTTTAGGAGCAACACGTAACATAAAACTAAGCTATTGAAGAAGACTACAAGATGCGGTTTAAAGTCACAAAAATCCTTGGAGATTTGTGCATCTGCCATTGAGTGACAGCTGACAAGTCTCATTTTTTGACGTAGGTAATGTAATACGATTGAAATCTCCTGCTACTAAATGGATTTTGAGGTGAAAGATGCTTGACACCTTGTGAAAAAATACATTAAATTCCATAAAAATCTGTGTCAGTCACAGAAAATGAAAGACAGTTCCACAACTTAGCAGGAGATGCATTCATGCAATCAGGTGTAGAGAGTCTTTGTGTTGTTGGAGTTGATCTGAGAAGGAAACAGTCTTAAAATAACAATGACACCAGTGACTGGCATTGTGAGGATGGTTTTTGGTATTACTGAATTGAATAGATTTGCAGTAAATGCACCAGTAAGTTGCTCCCACTCTTCTATTTTCCCTGCAATGTCTTGAAAAAGACATAGAATAGAGGAGGTGTTGGACAGTCCTACTCTCTTTAAAAATGAGATGCAATCTAATGTTTGTTTTGTTACTTTAAATATAAAACCACTCACATGGTGTTATTTGAACAATACCGAAAGTCTCAGGTGGTGAGTGTTGGAGTGAAGTAACCTTTAAGAAGGTATTTCCAGGCAATGTGTGGGATTCCCTTTAAGTATCTTCTCTTTCTCTTCCTATCTTTGTGAGGGTGATAGAGAGGCAGAGCTCGGCCTACCCTTCTCTCCACTGTGCGATCGAAAAAGCACCCTTGTAGCCGAGTCCCAGATTGGTATGTCTCACACAGCGCTCTCTACATACTGTTTCTTTACCTCAGATTTCTAGTCTGTGAAAATAGTTTGGTTCCTGTACACAGTTCTTCTGTTACATGTTCACTGACTAGTAATCTTTGCTGCACAAATATGAAAAAAGGGTGTTTATATTTACCACTGCAGCCATACGTCACCCTCCATAATGGTATTTCTTTCACTTTGTCTCTTTCAAAATGCTACAAGCCTGTCAATAATGAGCTTAGTGCTGATTTTATAGCAGCTCACCTTGAATTTTTGACCGTATTATTTAAGTCATCTTATTTTCGCATGTTGATACAGTGACATTTGCTCTTACAGGATTTATAGACTTCATTGTGTATCCTACATTCTCTCTGCTGACGGACATGGCTGAAAAGATCGTTATTCCTTTGGTGGAAGAGAACCCAGGTCCGCCAGACCCCTGCAACAGACATAGGTAAATACGCTGACAATTCCTGACCACGGTGATACCTGTTGGAAAAATATACCTTATTACGTGTTTAGTTTTAGACATGGCAAAAGATGTGAAAGACGAACACCAAAGTATCTGAGTGACATATAAGCACAGGACAACCCAATGCAATTTCACTTAAATGTCAAATAATTGAAACTCATCAACTCTCAATGATTACTTTATTTCTTCGTTGACAAATACAAGATTTATTCCTAAATAACATTCAGAAACAAGTACTTTGGAAAGACTGTATTGAAAAGACCGACCCCGACATAGAAACTCAATGCAACAAAAGTCAATACACCCATGTTTACTAAGACACAAGATACAAGACCAGTGATTATTAACACTAAAAGGAGTACATCTGTGATTTACAATTAGCCTGAACACCGTTATGAAATGACTTGTGAACCTTCTCAGTTTTGAACTAATGGGCTGTGTCTATCTGCATGTCTGCATCATGGCTCCACATGACAAAAACTGCCAAAGGAAATGAACTGTGAGCCTTCACAAAGATGGAAAAGAATACAGAAAGGATGATGATCAGTTAAGAATTAGTGGAAACACAGTTGCAGTGGCAATCAGGAATGAGTCATAGTACCATTTATCAGTGCTGCAGTGGTTGTATTTATGAAATGACACCATGTACAGTGTGCTATTTTCAAAATCTAGCTGAGAAAAACAGACAGACAAATGCTTCAGACATAGCACTGGGGCTATCAATGCAAAAATGTAAGTGTCTGTGATAGCTGATACAGTATAAAGGACAGTGCATAATGTCAGCTTCTATAGATGAAGTAACAAAAATCTTTGCTTGCTCTTTGTCACAACACTGCCAGATGATCTTTGTCTACAAAGATTTAAAGAAGCCTGGTGAGCATTGGGAGGGAATTATTTGGGAAAATAATTCACCAAGATAAATTTGTTTGGGAAGGATGTGGTCCTAAATGCTTGGTGTTAAACTACCACAGTAATTGTATAATCCTGATAGTGAAGCATGTAGGTGGAGGAGTGATCACATGGTGCTGCTTGAGTGCAAAAGCTGTTGGGGAAATTACATTTATAAATGGCATCGTGAATGCCTGTGGGTATATCAGAATACTAGCTGACAAGATGACGCCCAGTCTTCAGAAGTTTACCAGAAGAGGAATAATCCAGCATGACAACAAATCTGCAACCCTTTGTCAGAAACACAGTAGAGTTTCTGAAGAAAGGAAAAGTGAAAACTATGACTTGGCCAATCACGTTGACTGACGTGAATCCAACAGAACACCTTTGGGGTCTTCAAAAGAGAAAGATAGCTAAAAAAAAAAGAGCAGCTGAAAGAGCTGTCTCTGAAGAATGAAAGAGTATATGTGCAGAAATTTGTGCAACACTTGTATCCTACATGCTGAGGAGAACTGAGCTTATCATCAAAAATGAAGGTAGACACACAGAGGTTTGAAAAATTTAAATATCTGAATCCCAGTAATAAAAAGTCTACTGACTTTTGTTGCATTGAGTTCCTACTGTGGGGTCTGTATTTTTAATATAGTAAATCTAAACTGATTTCATCAATTTTAAACCTGTAATTTTAACCTATGATCAAAGGTAAATGGCTCATCAAGTTGTTGCTGTTCATGCTGATGGGAACAAAACAGTTTGTATCAAATTTGAAGACAGTCTATCCAGTCATTGGCAAGACATTTCATCCAAAACCATAAAGGCAAACCTCATGGTGACACTAAAGTCATCAGAATGTATCACGTGGGAAACATAAATATCTTTACACAGTTATGTTTCGTTTGTAGGTAATTTACAGGACAAGAGAAAATGATTGACCTACTGAGGGCACTAGATAAAAAGGCAGATGATACCAGCAGTCATTAGGATTCAACCTGTGGGGAAAATAAGCATCTGTACAAACAGTGCTGTTATTTCTCAACAGTAATGTTTGGAAGGAGAGCTCTAGAGGTCTGCAATGGAGTCTCGCTCACATCACAGCTGAGCTGGTGAGCTTCCGCTCTACTTGGACACGACACACCGAAGACAACAAGCTCAAATGGAAGGAAAGTGGCTCAAATGGTGTGTTGTATATTCACTTGTCTTTGTTATGAACGTGCTGTGTACAATCATCTGTGTAAAACCTACTTTGAAGTAAAATATAAAAGAAATTTAGACTTAACCGGTATTTTTTCATGCAGTCAGTGTAATATTTGAATTATAGTTACATTGCTAACATAGTCACTGCACCTCTTAATAACAGTCTTGAGAAATGATTATACTTTTCTGATGTCACCTTTAGCAACAATTCTGTTTTTATTCTGCCAGATACTCTGTCAAGATATTGGACTAATTTGGCACGGACAAAGCCTCTTTGCTCCATAAATGTACTCAGTCCCCTTGATTTGATTTGTTATCTAAATTCATTTCAGAGTGATCTCATGTTGAGATCAACAGACACAGATATTGTTTTCCTTTCAGCTTAACTACATTTTCCATTGGCTTTTCCAATCTTCTTTCTCCTGCAGGATTTTCAGACCCCAGTGTGACCAAAGGACAGAGATCCAGACAAGAAGTGACGTCAGAAAAATCCCTGCAAGACCCCACTACAGATACAAAACCATAGACGGGACTCCATTTGTAATATGTGTTTGTTTCAAAGAATATCTACAAAGATTAACTGAGGTTAACAGTGAGTCACTTTTTGTAACAAAATCACAATGCCTTTTATTGTATTGACTGAGAGACGGAGGAGGAGGGATATTTTAAGATATCTTCCCAAGGTAAGATGCAGTGTAATCACAGAAATGTCCTTATGTCTTATTTTAAGTGTAGTAGACGACAATAATTTAAATGCTGAGTATACATGCTGGTCGTGTTATACAGAATAGTCTGTGTCATTAATTTAATTTGCCACCTAAACACAACAACAGGAGCGTTTGAATTGTGCACCAATCATTTAACCTTGCATTAAACTTTTAATATTTGCAATTTTTGAGTTTTGGTAGTTCATTATGAGACTGTTTTTTTTTTGATAAGATAAAGTGTTGTTTTGTTTTTTCTTCAAAACATTTTGCTGTGAGTAAATCGCCGTTGCTTGAGTTGCGTCATTTGATCCATTTTCAAGTCTGGGAATAAGTTAGAGCACATCCATTGGCCTATTCTGCAAACCGAAAATGAAAACACCAGCAAAATGCAACTAATTGCAAGAGATATTTTGTATTTTACTGACAACACTGTACACTTACAAGACAATAATTAAGCCCATTTTAAAGCCCCTTGCTAAAATGCATGCTTAGCAACAAGAAGTAAAGCTTGTAGCTGCCCCTCCTTCAGTTTGTTTAATTAGATTTAGTTGAAAATTTTCATCAGAATTACAGCAAATTACCGTACATTGTTCTGTGACATAAAGACTCGACAATCAAAACAAAATGGAGCCTCCATTGAAAAACCATCAGGACATATGACAAAAGTTATATTTATCCATATTTACAAGGGCATAATCTGTAGTTACTAAAATCAGTCCTTTATTCACTTTTAAAAGAGCACTGAAGCCTTCATATGTGCGAATAAAATGTATAAAAAATATAACTGAACATTTACAGAAGATCCCACGCAACAAATCATTTAAGTACACAAATTATACTTTTAGTCCAATAGTACATTAAAATGGATCAAACACCAAATCCACTCAAATGCATTTAAACTACACTTGCTATGATGCAACTAGAAAGTTTCATTTCTTAAACCCTCCTTTGACTTCAACATGCACGGTGGAAAATGTTAAAGTGCCCTTTTAAAAGATGGCACTGCTGGTTTGAGTTTTCTGCTCCTCCAGCAGGAGGGGCTGTAGAGCAACAGCACATTTAGCTCCAGGGTTGCCCAGAGGACTAAGCTTCAAACCCAGTTTCTTGTTTTAAAGATTCCATCTCCGGTTGAGCACAGGAGACGGAATTATTACGTTTGCGTTTGACTGTAAATGAATAAATAACACAACAACGACAAGCATGCAGCTTCTGAATAAAATGTGCATAATTTGAGCTTGCACCACAACGGTCCGTGTATATTTTGGCAATTGGATTTTCCGTTCTGAAACGGGTATTGAAAACAAAAAGCGAGTGGTTATTTGATTTTTTAAAATACAAAAATTAAAATTGAAATACAAGGCGTTTTTCCTTTTCATGATCTAAAAGGGATATACGAAATTTGATTTTCAAGCCCAGTGTTCAAGGGTTCTTCTGGGAATATACCATTAAACCAACCTTTTAGGTGAATGTTTTACGATGTTGGGTAGAATATACCATCAGATAAACCTTTTAGAGGAAAAAAAAATTAATACAACAAAACTTTATAGGTTTTCTCAATTGATTGTCAATTCTCAACACTATGTCGAAACAAAAATGTGATTTTTCAACATGTTGTAAAAACGTGCCATATGATGAAATAATGTAAAGTAGGCTGTGAAAAACACTCCAGAAAGGTTTTCTTTGAAAAAAAAAAATCATCATGAATTTTGGCGCAAAAAAACGCTATAGTATACTATGTCAAAAAAAAAAATGCAATTTTTCAACATGTTGTAAAAATGTGCCATATGATGAAATAATGTAAAGGAGGTCGTGGAAAACACTCCAGAAAGGTTTTCTTTGAAAAAAAAAAATCATCATGAATTTTGGCGCAAAAAAACGCCTTACTATACTATGTCGAAAAAAAAAATGCAATTTTTCAACATGTTGTAAAAACGTGCCATATGATGAAATAATGTAAAGGAGGCCGTGAAAAACACTCCAGAAAGGTTTTCTTTGAAAAAAAAAATCATCATGAATTTTGGCGCAAAAAAACGCCTTACTATACTGTCGAAAAAAAATGCAATTTTTCAACATGTTGTAAAAACGTGCCATATGATGAAATAAGGTAAAGGAGGCCGTGAAAAACACTCCAGAAAGGTTTTCTTTGAAAAACAAATCATCATGAATTTTGGCGCAAAAAAACGCTATAGTATACTATGTCAAAAAAAAAATGCAATTTTTCAACATGTTGTAAAAACGTGCCATATGATGAAATAATGTAAAGGAGGTCGTGGAAAACACTCCAGAAAGGTTTTCTTTGAAAAAAAAAAATCATCATGAATTTTGGCGCAAAAAAACGCCTTACTATACTATGTCGAAAAAAAAAATGCAATTTTTCAACATGTTGTAAAAACGTGCCATATGATGAAATAATGTAAAGGAGGCCGTGAAAAACACTCCAGAAAGGTTTTCTTTGAAAAAAAAATCATCATGAATTTTGGCGCAAAAAACGCCTTACTATACTATGTCAAAAAAAAAATGCAATTTTTCAACATGTTGTAAAAACGTGCCATATGATGAAATAATGTAAAGGAGGCCGTGAAAAACACTCCAGAAAGGTTTTCTTTGAAAAAAAAAAATCATCATGAATTTTGGCGCAAAAAAACGCCTTACTATACTATGTCGAAAAAAAATGCAATTTTTCAACATGTTGTAAAAACGTGCCATATGATGAAATAAGGTAAAGGAGGCCGTGAAAAACACTCCAGAAAGGTTTTCTTTGAAAAAAAAAATCATCATGAATTTTGGCGCAAAAAAACGCTATAGTATACTATGTCAAAAAAAAAAAGCAATTTTTCAACATGTTGTAAAAACGTGCCATATGATGAAATAATGTAAAGGAGGTCGTGGAAAACACTCCAGAAAGGTTTTCTTTGAAAAAAAAAAATCATCATGAATTTTGGCGCAAAAAAACGCCTTACTATACTATGTCGAAAAAAAAAATGCAATTTTTCAACATGTTGTAAAAGCGTGCCATATGATGAAATAATGTAAAGGAGGTCGTGAAAAACACTCCAGAAAGGTTTTCTTTGAAAAAAAAAAATCATCATGAATTTTGGCGCAAAAAACGCCTTACTATACTATGTCGAAAAAAAAATGCAATTTTTCAACATGTTGTAAAAACGTGCCATATGATGAAATAATGTAAAGGAGGCCGTGAAAAACACTCCAGAAAGGTTTTCTTTGAAAAAAAAAATCATCATGAATTTTGGCGCAAAAAAACGCCTTACTATACTATGTCGAAAAAAAAATGCAATTTTTCAACATGTTGTAAAAACGTGCCATATGATGAAATAATGTAAAGGAGGCCGTGAAAAACACTCCAGAAAGGTTTTCTTTGAAAAAAAAAATCATCATGAATTTTGGCGCAAAAAAACGCCTTACTATACTATGTCGAAAAAAAAAATGCAATTTTTCAACATGTTGTAAAAATGTGCCATATGATGAAATAATGTAAAGGAGGTCGTGAAAAACACTCCAGAAAGGTTTTCTTTGAAAAAAAAATCATCATGAATTTTGGCGCAAAAAAAACGCCTTACTATACTATGTCGAAAAAAAAATGCAATTTTTCAACATGTTGTAAAAACGTGCCATATGATGAAATAATGTAAAGTAGGCTGTGAAAAACACTCCAGAAAGGTTTTCTTTGAAAAAAACATCATCATAAATTTTGGTGCAAAAAACCGCCATAGTATCCATACTAAACTATGACGTTTTTGTCACATTTTGGACGACATAATAAACTATGATGTTTTTGTCACATTTTGGACGACATACTAAACTATGACGTTTTATGGATGACATGCTATACTCTACAAACTTTTAGGTCAACATTCAAAGATTTAAGGTGGAATATTCCTTTAAATCAACCTAAATTTCATGTTTTGATCATTATCAAGTGAGAAACCTCAATCCACACTCCTCGTAATGACGTTTGAGATTTATGCTGCTGTTATTTGTTTAGTCCAGACTAAATGACAGAAATCCACAATTATAATTTTATTTCAGGACTCGGTTATTAAATGTCAAAACAATCCATGTGACTCTAAAAACTCAACAGCTTTACAAATTCTAAGATTAAACTCTCCACAAGGATCCAAAATAAGTTGGACTACATGAGAGCTTTAATTATTCTTCATCTACTTCCTGAAAAGTTTGGTCAGTAAAAAAGAGAAAAACTAATATCTTCAGCTGAACTAAAGACAGACTTTGTGATTTTTCTGCTCACATGTCGTGTTGTTGTAAACTTACTCTTTCAAATAAATAGCCTCCTAACCCCCTGGAAACCAGCGTTTGTCCTGTTTTTGTGTTGCTCCTCTGCAACCCTAGACAGCCGGGTCGTAATGTTTTTTGAGCAACACACCATACTATGACGTTTTTACAATGATGGTTCTACTATGAAACCAGTTTGACATGTTCAGGTGTTCTTTGTGTGAAAATTCAGAGATTTCAGGGATCAAAAAGTGGTTTTCAACTTTCTTTGTTTACTTTTTTTCCTTTAAAGTTATTTTTTGGCCTTTTTCAGGCACAGTGAAAGAGAGAGACAGAAAACAAGGGTGAAGAGTTGGGAAACACACGCAGCAAAGGGCCGCGAGCGGGAATCGAACCCGGACCGCTGCGGCGGGGACCAGCCCCTGTACATGGGTCTAACGCGTTGAGCTATACGGGTGCCGCTTTGTTCGCTTTCTGCTTCAGCTTTAAACTAAATTTCCGTCACTAAACCAGCCCTCTGGACGTCCAGTAAACTGTGTTCCTATTGGCTGTCCAGGTGGGTGCTTGGTGTTATCAGGAACACCTGAGCAGCTCCGTGTCTTCCTGCTTTAATTTGCTGCAGCCAAACATTTCCTCTGCTTCTCTTCACCTGGGTTTGGCTCCGTTGCTTTAGTTTGTTCGTTAGGCGTTGGCTTGCAGCTTCCAGCAGTAAAATCGTCTTTAATGTGTTTCTGGGTGTGTTTTAGGGCTTTGTACCAGATAGTTGTCTTGGTAAATGTGGTTCTTTAGCCACAGTTAGCACATGGTGCTAATGTCTGCAGTGATTAGTGGATTTGGTGCAGCTGAGTTGTGTCTTTATCTTGGCTGTAGTGAGTCTTTAGAGGTTTTTGGTCAGACACACACACGTTGGTTGTCCAGAAGGTAAGAGTTCCTGTCCTGATTCTCTGTTTAAAGAGGTTCTCTGGTAGGCTGCAGGAGACTTTAGCGTTTGGGTTGTGCTAGTTTGGTTTTTGTACGGTTTCATTTGGACGACTATCTTGAGGCCCCTCCATGTGGTTTAGTGAGGTTTTCTGGAACAGTTCTACAAAGCAACCTGCAGCAGAAGAGACTTTGAGAGTTTTTAGGAAGTTCTGGAGAGCAGACTTTAGAGCAGCAGAAACATTTGTCAGCAGTTTGAGCTGGAGAAGGTGATCTTCAGAGTAGAAATCAGATGGAAACCTTCTTGACCCGTGTGGTGAGGTCCTGTACCAAGAGTTTGAGCAGGTTGTGAAGAGTCTGTAGTTCTTTCGTCTGAAAGCACAAGAAGAGTCGACTCATTAAAGGAGAAAACAGGAGATATTGTTGGTTCTTCTGTCACTCTGCAGTTTCCTTAGACTGAATGTCAAGTTTATGTTTTAAATGATTTACCATGTGAGCCCAAGAAGCCTTCAATAAACTCCCTCCATCCCCTGGACACAAAATATTTTATTACCATGTTAAATCTTTTTTTTTTCTTTTTAAAATGTTTCTGAGTTTTAATCATAGTTTTAGCATAGGTTTTTTTTTTTCTCTCTTTGCTTGTTTAGTTTTGTCATCTGTGTGAAAGGTGCTAAACAAATAAAGTTGAATTGATAAACTGAATAATTGACTAACTCATGATTGTGACAACAGAAGTATTTTCATTGTGATTTAAGGGTTTATTTCATTTTTCAGGTTGGGGTTAAAATCTTGACAGAAAAAGAAGATCAAAGAAATAAACTACATAACAAAATGCAATTAAATCAAAGGAAAAAAAATTAATAAAACAAAACTTTTAAAAAGTTTTATTATTAAAAAGTATTTTTTTAAATGTTTAATTATTGAAAATATTTTATCTGTAATTTGTAATATTTGTATTTTAAAAATTTTGTTTAATGTCATCATTACATGTATTGTATCTTGTTTAATTATCTAATTCAATATTTTGTCTGTTTAATGTATTTTAATTGTATTTAATGTTTAACTATATTAAACAGACAAAATATTGAATTAGATAATTAAACAAGATACAATACATGTAATGATGACATTAAACAAAATTTTTAAAATATAAATATTACAAATTACAGATAAAATATTTTCAATAATTAAACATTTAAAAAATACAATTAAACAAGAAGAATATTAAACATTTAAAAAAATACAAAACATGTAATTAGATTATTAAACCTTTAAAAAGACAAAACAGTTAATTAAAGAATTAAATGTTTAATTAGAAAATTACATCTTAAAGACAATAAAACTTCAAATAGGAATTAAACAGAAAATACAATGAAGCATTTAAAAAGAAAATTAAACATTAAAAGGTGGTAAAACATTTAAAAAGGAAAACCTAACAGATTTAATCGAAAAATTAAATATTGGGAAAGAAAAAAAAATTCAAACAAGCCGATAAAACATTTGAAAAAACAACAATTAAACATTAAAAAGACAAAACATTTGGAAATCAAATCAGACATTAGAAAAGAATAAAAGGTGAGAAAGGAGCAAAACTAAACATTTAAGAAGAATCAAACTAAAGACAAAACATTTGAAAAGACACCAGTTAGACTTTAGAAGATCAAATTAAACAGAAGAGACAATAAAACGATGAAAAAGAGCAAGAACAGATTAAGGTCTTAAAGCGTTTTCTAGTCTGAAATGAAAACATCAAGTTGTTTCTTCAAACATTTCCTCTTTCTATGTTCTTGGTTTGATTGTGGACAGATTTACTAAGAACTCATTTAAGAAAACTGCTTTCCAGATAAAGTCTACTAGTAGTTGAAGGCATCGATCAAACTAATGTTACTTTCTGATCTCCACAAACTTTACTGTTCAGTGAAGAGAATCAAAACTTGTTCAGGATTTCTAAAAAACCCACAGGTGAAGGTCTGAGAAGAACTCAGATGGATGGTCTAAATGTGAAATCAAGACTCATGGTCACAAGTTTTAAGGCTTCTGTCAACCAGAAAGTTCAAACTAACAGAGAAGTACTGAGAAACTTTTAAAACTTCAGCCCTCAGACTGTCTAAAGGTTCAAACTAACAGAGAAGTACTCAAGAACTTTTAGGATTTCAGTCCTCGGACTGTCTGAAGGTTCAAACTAACAGAGAACTACTCAGGAACTTAGAAGATATCAGTCCTTGGACTGTCTGAAAGTTAGATCTACCAGAGAACTACTGTGGGACTTAGAAAATTTCAGCCCTCAGACTGTGTGAAAGCTCAGGTCCTGAGGACTCGGGAGGTGTGGAGGCTTGGAAAGTCTTGGAACTGAGGGTTCCACCCTCTAGCACAAAGGCGGAAGTCCAACCTCCTGAGAAAAACGGCCGAGACGAGACTCGAGTTAAAAAAAAACTCGAAAATGACAAAAAATAGATGATAAATGCGCAAAAAAAAGAAGAATTTGTATCTGAGCGAGTAGCTCAGGGGAAAAGGAGACGGACTAGTGACTGGAAGGTCGCAGGTTCGAGACCCGCCACCGGCCTTTTTCATTCTTTGTCTTTGTCAGTATTTTGAGAAAATTTAAGAAGTGTCTGGTCTTGAACCAGCGACCTGCAGCTCCATAGGCAAATCCTTAACTCACTGAGCTACAGATCAGATACAAAGAAATAATTTCGTCGTCCCTTTGGCATCGTAGTTTCTGAAGTCACCACATGGGCAGGGCCAAGGCGGAGCCTGGGTGGAGTCAGGGCGGAGAGTAGGCGGGGAGGTGGGTGGCGGCCTCCCCCCTCTACTCCCCCACCACCCACCACACCTTCCCCCGCCCCACGAGTTCTTCGAGTCTCCACGAGTTCTTCGAGTCTCGACGGGTTTTCCCGAGTTTCTGGAGTTTCCACCAGGTCGGAGGCAGGACCAGTTGTCATGAAGAGGTGTTGAAGTCGGCGAGGATGGTGTGACTTTTTACAGCGACTAGAAAGAAGATGACTAGAAGAGAAGGTCTTTAACCAACATCCATAAAATCCATGGAGTCGGCTCCAGAGAAATGAAGGGAGGTCAACTTTTATCAACCTCCATCCAGATGTTCAACTCGATATCTTTACTTTTTAGCACCACAAACCTTTAGTGTCACACTTTATTATCATTTATTAGGACTCTAATGGAATCCACCAGCAGATTTAGTTTTTGTTGACAAACTTTATTCTTGTCGT